>NC_134981.1:15456264-15756264 GCF_965638725.1 Aptenodytes patagonicus
GGTCTGAAATCCTAAACACAGCCCTGTATCACAGGGCCAGAGATCACTGTGAAAAAGAAGTCCTAAACATTAAAACTGCTAATGGAAATGTCCTAAACCAAGCAGATAACATGTGTTGGTATGCAAGTGCATGGGGATGCTGATGAGAATCCAGCCTGTGTCCTGTCTGCATTTCAGCATGGTCACCATGGAAATGGGAACCGGCCTGCACAGAGCCTAACAAAGGAAACCTTTAAATGAAAATAACAACTGTGGATAGAGACTGCCCAAGATTTCTACTGGAGAAAATTACTTGGCTTACTCATCTGAAGATGTATAAACTCCCTTTTACTGCATTAACCCTAAAGGAAAGTATTTTATTCACATTTAGCTGTTGGACATTAAGCCATTACATTGGCAGTTCCAATTATTAGCCCTCATGAAAATACATTACATAAATGAAATGCAAAAACTACTTTCTTTCATTCAAAATTAACAATAGTGAAGAAAGACCACAATGAATAACATTTATATAGTGGCTAAGAAACACAATAAAACCAAGGAGTATCAGTCCTTTTACTTCTTTGACTTCCTAAATGAAAATTCTGTGTCACTGAATCAAAAAAGCAAAGAACAATTAAAAAATTGTTCCAGAGCCAGACAGCACATAGTTAAAACTTGTTGGTAAGGTCTCATGTTGACTTTGCCCAAATTATGCACAAATAATTATTAACTGTTAATGTGTTAGGAGTGTGATGGTAATATCCTGTATGCTTTCTAAAATAAACATCATTTGTACAAAATACAAGTCCTGTAACTGAAGCCTTACTTCAATGCGCAATGCTATGAAAGGCAAAACTCCAAAAATAATATATAACAACACTCTTACTACCTGACAAACTCTCTTAAAGCAGGAAAAAACTAGAGATAGTTTTAGTTTCAGAAGAGTTCACGTTTGGGTCTTGCTTTCAAACAATCTTCAGATTTTAGAATGATTTTAAACATTAACATTACTCACAAATATAATAATAAAACAGCAAGGTAACAAAAGATGATCACAAAAAGGGAGAAAGGCAAAAATTAAGACGGGTTGTACAGTTTTAAGTTGGTGTGTGTACATGTGTGTTACGATCATACATTGCATTTTCACCTGGACTTCTGGCTTCATTTATTGCACCAAATGTGCAATTTTCACTTGCTATTCAGTTATCAGTTTAGTCCTTGCTGCTCAGTACATGGCCTTGTACTTTTTATGTATACCGTTTTAACTTACTGAATTAGCAGCTTCCTTGTGGATCCATCTCAACATATCTTGACCATAAGCATCTAAGTATTTGCAAGTGACACAGAATTTATTTTTCAACACTCAAGTGAAATGAGAGATCATCCTTAGCCCCATTAAAAAAAAAAAAAAAAAAAAAAATTAAGGTCAAAAGTACTTACCACTTTTGGATATCTAGTGATACAGCTAAAACCTTATTTTTTCAGAATACTTCGCACATTCAAAATACAATTTCCATTGACTTCTTTCACAGCTGTGAATACACAGCAGCTCTGCATGTCAAGATGCACTTTCACAACCAGCTCAAGCCAGTGGAAGTGCTGGCTACCAGTGAAAGGGACTTTTCCAGCTTCCCTCCCTCCTCTGGCCACGAGTTCTGACTGTCTCCTATGCCAGTGCTAACACTTAAATGAATTGCTCAGGTGAACAGGATCAGGTTAGCTGATCTCCAAAACTGACCTGGCCCAAAAAAGGGAAAACATTACTCAGGTAAATGGGTCCCTGACCTGTTCCCCAGACCAAACCCCAGTGGCAGCATGGGGAAACTGGTGGGAACATGCAATCAGGAACGGATGAAATGTCCTTGCAGCAGCAGCCCCGCATTCAGGTCAGCTTAACCAGATCATGATTCAGTTTTGAGAGCTCCTGACTGAGCAAAGAGAAAGAGAGGAACACAAAAGCTCCAACCACGTGTCAAAGATTTGATTTAAATGACTTGCCTGAAATTGCACTGGGCTTTTCCGACAAAAAAGCAGAGAAAGAATCCAATTCTGCAAGGAAAAAAAAAAATCCTCTCTCTTCATCCTACCTTTCTTCCTCATTCCTAGAGGACCTTCTAATTTCAACACTAAGCGAGGCAGGAGTCCCAGCCTCTTCTCTGATCACACTACCTTCCCCTGTCCACAGACAGTGACAGCAGCAAGGCTGTGGACGTGGACCCATAGGACCGTGTGATGTACTGATGCACAGAAAGGACAAATCCAGGTTACTAACTTATTTTGAGCACTTCCTAATTTTGCATGTTCAACTCTGTTCTTTTATCACAACTTTTATGTGTATAGGTCCCAGTTCCCTGGGATTTAAACAAAAGTGATCTGAAGAAAAAGACTATGTTAGCAGGGTCTTCTCCTATCCCTCTATACAGCTCAGCAGCCCATTGCCAACAAAGTGCCTGGGCCAACAGGATGTTTTTCCCTCAGCAAGGGTCAGATATGTACCAAACAGAAAAGGGGTTACACTTGAAATTCTGGATTCTATATCCAAATTTCAGAGTAACCCCTCCTCCCAATTTCAGATAGGGCTGCTTTCTCCTCCAGGCTGCCTGGGTCCAATGGGGAGGCTTGAAGACTCGTGGTCCTCAAGTGGTACACCTGTGGCCCGAAAGGCATAACCCTTATTTAGCTGTGATTTTTCAGTTCAGAGTTAAATAGTGTGAGGGATGCGTGCTTCACAGAGTGGGGATTTTAAGAACATGTCAGAGTTATATCATTCACATCCTGGGTTGCTGGAGGAAGGCGTGTGGTGGGCTTGAATGTGAAGGCCTGCTGAGATGAGGCCACACTAAATTCGATTTCCTCCACTAGGCATGGTCCTCCAACACTATCACTTGAGAATAGACTCTGAAGTGAATTATTCTCAGAAAAAGGAGAACAAGCTGATTCACCCAGAGCCCAGGAATCAGCTAACGGTATACAGTACGGACAATCAGCAGACCAGGATCCAGAAGCAAACTGGAAAGCTGTGGTGGGTTGACCTTGACTGGCTGCCAGGTGCCCACCAAGCCGCTCTATCACTCCCCTCCTCAGCTGGACAGGGGAGAGAAAATATAACAAAAGGCTCATGGGTCGAGATAAGGACAGGGAGATCACTCACCAATTACCGTCACGGGCAAAACAGACTCAACTCGGGGAAATTAATTTAATTTATTACCAATCAAATCAGAGTAGGGTAATGAGAAATAAAACCAAATCTTAAAACACCTTCCCCCCACCCCTCCCTTCTTCCCGGGCTCAACTTCACTCCCGATTTTCTCTACCTCCTCCCCCCGAGCGGCGCAGGGGGATGGGGAATGAGGGTTGCGGTCAGTTCATCACACATTGTCTTTGCCACTCCTTCCTCCTCACTCTCTTCCCCTGCTCCAGCATGGGGTCCCACCCATGGGAGACAGTCCTCCCTGAACTTCTCCAACAAGGGTCCTTCCCACGGGCTGCAGTTCTTCACAAACTGCTCCAGCGTGGGTCCTTTCCACGGGGTGCAGTCCTTCAGGAACAGACTGCCAGGTCACAAGTCCTGCCAGCAAACCTGCTCCAGCGTGGGCTCCTCTCTCCACGGGGTCACAGGTCCTGCCAGGAGCCTGCTCCAGCGCGGGCTTCCCACGGGGTCACAGCCTCCTTCAGGCATCCGCCTGCTCCAGCGTGGGGTCCTCCACGGGCTGCAGGTGGATATCTGCTCCACTGTTAACCTCCACGGGCTGCAGGGACAGCCTGCTTCATCATGGTCTTCACCACGGACTACAGGGGAATCTCTGCTCCGGCACCTGGAGCACCTCCTCCCCCTCTTTCTTCACTGACCTTGGTGTCTGCAGAGTTGTTTCTCTCTCATATTCTCACTCCTCTCTCCTCCGGTTGCTGTTGCGCAGCAACTTTTTCCTCCTTCTTAAATATGTTATCACAGAGGCACTACCACCGTTGCTGATTGGCTCAGCCTTGGCCAGCGGTGGGTCTGTCTTGGAGCCGGCTGGCATTGGCTCTATCGGACATAGGGGAAGCTTCTAGCAGCTTCTCACAGAAGCCACCCCTGTAGCGCGCCCCCCCCCCCCCCCCCCCCCCCCGCTACCAAAACCTTGCCATGCAAACCCAATACAAAAGCAGAGTGCCTCAAACAACAACAGAGATTGCTGTAAAAATACCAGATAACATGAACGCAAGAGAGAGAGAGTTTCTATGTTTGCAGATGTAGACCTAGACCTTACACAGAACCAGCTGCACCCCACTACAACTCCAATAACAGAGAAAGTCTGGCTGAGCTCCATACCAAGGATGGACAAAACTTATGCTAGAATCAAGCTGATAAAAATCGATTTCTTTCCAGAGGAATGTAATTTTCCAAAGGTTTTTTACTTAGCCAAATTTAGGTAGATTTTCAAGACGATGCAAATAGCACCTTCCCGCCAAATTTCAAGTATCTACTCTGAAGCATGAGGGCACTAGAGCTTTCCAAAGAAAATGTTACCAGAATTGAGCCCAGGAAAGCTACTGTATTTTCCACTGGCCTCACTCTCAGGAAGAGCTGGGCTATTTTGGCTCCGATTTTTAAGAACAGGCTAAGGAAGAAACTGGATGCTGAAAATGTAAGTTTAAAGAATTAGATGTGGCAAACCTATAAGCAGCTAAGAGCAGTGTGTTACAACAGAAAGCATCAGGATTTGTTGTATGGGTTGTCCTATTAAGTCTTTCAGTTACTGTTATTCCTCTTAAACATAATCTACTTCTATGTACTATATACTTTTTGGTCAATAAGTAACAAGTAACAAAGTCATATTATCAAAATGGTAGTTCTACTGCATTTCTATTCCTTTCTTCTTGTAGCATCTACAAAGTCTTAATGGCTTTCCAAAAGTACACACCAACAACAAATAACCCACACCTTTACTAACTGTTGCATTACTTTTAGTTGAGTTTGGAGACACAACAAAGCAATACCCCTATGTGGTCCATTTGATATAGCTGATAATTCAGAAATGAATATACTGACATAAAATCAAGTTTATTTTAAACTTGGCATATTTTCTTGCAGTATTGACTAACTCAGCTAAGCTAGCCCAATTAAATTCAAGAATACCGCCTTTGAAGGTAAAAGAGTTCATTAGAATTCAATCAAATTGAAAATGATTATGGGAGAGCTACAACAGTACCACCACAGTGGGACTCCAAATCACTCAGGGAAAATGCTCCTGTCCTGAAACTTCTTTTTTCCTGCTATTTCTACAAGATCAAAAATGCCTAAGTGAGTATTAACTCAGCAATTACATCCAAAACATCAAATGTCATGACACATCTGAAATAAAAATTATGACAGCTTTCAACTGTAATAAATGAAGACAAATCATGGATAGTGCCTGAACAAAGTAGACCTATCCCACTTCTGTCAGTCTCATTGCCAGGGAATTCCTCCTCCTGCAATCGGTCCTTCTGCTTTCGGCACCGCTCTACAAACCTTTGCAAGTCCTAGGACTGTGCAGTGACTGTAACCAGGAGAATAAAGGATGGGTTAAGCAAAGTGCAGAGTGGATGTTTTGCCCATTTATATTTTTAAGAATTTTTCTTTTTTAAAAAATTACCAGGTTGTTTGTATACTGTATATCTCATCACAGGTTAATATTTTTGTATTTGATTTCATACCCTGCAGACGCACGTTCCATTGCATTGTTTGCTATAGTTACTGAAAGAACAAGTTGGAACAGCTCATCAGTGAAAACTCATTTTTATGCTTCTTCAGTGACTTGCTAATTAAGGGTTTGTGAGAGTATACAGTAATATTAAAACTCTGAAAGTGCTTGGGAATTTACTCATGGCAAGTGAATACGATGGCTTATAGATCCCAGGAAAATATATGTAATGGTAATTTAATCAGCCAAGAGAAGGAGGAGATGGTTCAAGTTTCCCTGTCCTTTTCCAAGGAGCGACATCTGCCCAACAGGGTGGGACCAGACCTAGAGGATTCTTGCAAATTAGGAACAGCATTCACAATGAAGAATATTATCTTCCCTTTTAAAATGGCACAATCACCATATAACCATAAATTCACACAGCAAACTGCATCCATTCCCTCCCCCCCCCCTCAAACACACACACCCCCCATTTTATTGAAAGGTGAACTCCATACCAATCGAGGAGTTTAGGGGTTTAACTTGCTTTAAAAACGCAGGCTTTCTGCTCGGCGCTGATGCATCGCACTCCACACACAGCCACACACGCTTCTGGCCCAGAAACCAGAGAGGCGCTCGCAGCCGGGCATTCACCGCCCGGCTCTGCCCTGTCCCCGGCGTCGCGGTGGGAGGCGGCAGCAGCCGCCTGAATTCAGCAGCTGCTGAATTGGACCTATTCTCAACTGATCATTTGCTAAATTATCTACCATTAGCTACTGAACCTTGAGTTAAAGATGAAATATCAGGCAGGAGGGTGGAGGGAAAAAAATGTGGTAATAGGATCAAGTGTCATCTAGTTGACCAGATGTACAGAAGTGTTCCTTATCAGATTGCAGAAATCTTACCCATCCTATAAGAAAAATTCTCTTGGGTGGCAAGCAAGCCAGCCCTCAATAACTGGAATGAAACCTGAAGGCGCTTTGTATGAAGGGATGAGCTATGTTGCCACAGTATCTTTTAAGACACGTTGATTGCTAAATATACTTCCTAATGGCTGTTTGCTGATATTTCATCAGCATATACCAAAAAATCATTGTTACAAAATAGAATACATCCAATATGAAAAGGTAGTGCCACAGATTTTGATATATACCAGAACTGTGGGATGGAGAAAAAGAATGTTTCTCAAATACTCTGAATATACAGTATTCAAGCAGTGCTGCCAAGGCTAGATAGGCTGAAAGCTGCACAGCACACAGGTAACCTGCACTTTGCACCGCTTTCTGATTTCTTTGCAAGTTGAAATCCTCACCTCCCTATTTTTACTGGCTTCAATTCACATTGTCTCCCTGGATATTGGCCTGGCACCTAAGCCAACGTAGGCAGTATTTTGCATAGGCAATACATCCTCACCATCATTGCCAACTTCGGATCAGTTGTGTGGCAAGGCTCCTGGATCCTGTTGCACTCCTGCATAGCCGAGGACATATTCTGCAAGAATTTCATTTAAAGGAGACGATACAGACTTAATGCCATTGAATATGCAATTTAATGCTCGAGGAAGACAGACACTCTATGCTGTTACATAAATCCACGTTTTACCACGATTCTATATTTTCAGATTCCAAAACTCGAAAGGAGGCATCCCCACCCTTCCAAAGTATTGTCTCAGGGTACCCAGGGCTGAAGCGGCGGTTCCTGCAGTCCCGGCGGCAAGTCCTCGCTCCGCAGCCCTCCTTCCAGCGCAGCGACGAGGAGCGGCACGCACCCGTGGGCAGCGCCAGCCGGGGCGTGTGCCGGTGTCTCCTCTAGGGACTGAAAGTGGGGGGAGAACCGAGGGGGACAACCCGGCTGCAGAGTCTGCAAGGAACCGCCGGGACCCCGGCGGCGAGCACCGCGAGGCGAGGTGAGGGGGAGCTGCCTCCGGCCGCTCCGCGCCCGCGGCGCGCAGGGGCGGGGAGGAGGAGGAGGAGGGGTATTTCTGGGCGGCGAAGAGCAGGTGGCGCTCAGTAGCCCGCTGGGAAGCGGCCAGCTCCGGAGCGGTACCGGTCCGGCCTCCGCACCGCGCCATGGGTTCAGCGGGCGCGACGCTGCCGCCGCCGCTGCTCCTCGCTTTGGGGAGGTCTCCCCGCGGGGCGGCGGCTGCGCCCGGAGGGGGGAGCCCGGCTGCTGCCGCCTCCCACCGCGACGCCGGGGACAGGGCAGAGCCGGGCGGTGAATGCCCGGCTGCGAGCGCCTCTCTGGTTTCTGGGCCAGAAGCGTGTGTGGCTGTGTGTGGAGTGCGATGCATCAGCGCCGAGCAGAAAGCCTGCGTTTTTAAAGCAAGTTAAACCCCTAAACTCCTCGATTGGTATGGAGTTCACCTTTCAATAAAATGGGGGGTGTGTGTGTTTGAGGGGGGGGGGAGGGAATGGATGCAGTTTGCTGTGTGAATTTATGGTTATATGGTGATTGTGCCATTTTAAAAGGGAAGATAATATTCTTCATTGTGAATGCTGTTCCTAATTTGCAAGAATCCTCTAGGTCTGGTCCCACCCTGTTGGGCAGATGTCGCTCCTTGGAAAAGGACAGGGAAACTTGAACCATCTCCTCCTTCTCTTGGCTGATTAAATTACCATTACATATATTTTCCTGGGATCTATAAGCCATCGTATTCACTTGCCATGAGTAAATTCCCAAGCACTTTCAGAGTTTTAATATTACTGTATACTCTCACAAACCCTTAATTAGCAAGTCACTGAAGAAGCATAAAAATGAGTTTTCACTGATGAGCTGTTCCAACTTGTTCTTTCAGTAACTATAGCAAACAATGCAATGGAACGTGCGTCTGCAGGGTATGAAATCAAATACAAAAATATTAACCTGTGATGAGATATACAGTATACAAACAACCTGGTAATTTTTTAAAAAAGAAAAATTCTTAAAAATATAAATGGGCAAAACATCCACTCTGCACTTTGCTTAACCCATCCTTTATTCTCCTGGTTACAGTCACTGCACAGTCCTAGGACTTGCAAAGGTTTGTAGAGCGGTGCCGAAAGCAGAAGGACCGATTGCAGGAGGAGGAATTCCCTGGCAATGAGACTGACAGAAGTGGGATAGGTCTACTTTGTTCAGGCACTATCCATGATTTGTCTTCATTTATTACAGTTGAAAGCTGTCATAATTTTTATTTCAGATGTGTCATGACATTTGATGTTTTGGATGTAATTGCTGAGTTAATACTCACTTAGGCATTTTTGATCTTGTAGAAATAGCAGGAAAAAAGAAGTTTCAGGACAGGAGCATTTTCCCTGAGTGATTTGGAGTCCCACTGTGGTGGTACTGTTGTAGCTCTCCCATAATCATTTTCAATTTGATTGAATTCTAATGAACTCTTTTACCTTCAAAGGCGGTATTCTTGAATTTAATTGGGCTAGCTTAGCTGAGTTAGTCAATACTGCAAGAAAATATGCCAAGTTTAAAATAAACTTGATTTTATGTCAGTATATTCATTTCTGAATTATCAGCTATATCAAATGGACCACATAGGGGTATTGCTTTGTTGTGTCTCCAAACTCAACTAAAAGTAATGCAACAGTTAGTAAAGGTGTGGGTTATTTGTTGTTGGTGTGTACTTTTGGAAAGCCATTAAGACTTTGTAGATGCTACAAGAAGAAAGGAATAGAAATGCAGTAGAACTACCATTTTGATAATATGACTTTGTTACTTGTTACTTATTGACCAAAAAGTATATAGTACATAGAAGTAGATTATGTTTAAGAGGAATAACAGTAACTGAAAGACTTAATAGGACAACCCATACAACAAATCCTGATGCTTTCTGTTGTAACACACTGCTCTTAGCTGCTTATAGGTTTGCCACATCTAATTCTTTAAACTTACATTTTCAGCATCCAGTTTCTTCCTTAGCCTGTTCTTAAAAATCGGAGCCAAAATAGCCCAGCTCTTCCTGAGAGTGAGGCCAGTGGAAAATACAGTAGCTTTCCTGGGCTCAATTCTGGTAACATTTTCTTTGGAAAGCTCTAGTGCCCTCATGCTTCAGAGTAGATACTTGAAATTTGGCGGGAAGGTGCTATTTGCATCGTCTTGAAAATCTACCTAAATTTGGCTAAGTAAAAAACCTTTGGAAAATTACATTCCTCTGGAAAGAAATCGATTTTTATCAGCTTGATTCTAGCATAAGTTTTGTCCATCCTTGGTATGGAGCTCAGCCAGACTTTCTCTGTTATTGGAGTTGTAGTGGGGTGCAGCTGGTTCTGTGTAAGGTCTAGGTCTACATCTGCAAACATAGAAACTCTCTCTCTCTTGCGTTCATGTTATCTGGTATTTTTACAGCAATCTCTGTTGTTGTTTGAGGCACTCTGCTTTTGTATTGGGTTTGCATGGCAAGGTTTTGGTAGCGGGGGGGGGGGGGGGGGGGGGGGCGCGCTACAGGGGTGGCTTCTGTGAGAAGCTGCTAGAAGCTTCCCCTATGTCCGATAGAGCCAATGCCAGCCGGCTCCAAGACAGACCCACCGCTGGCCAAGGCTGAGCCAATCAGCAACGGTGGTAGTGCCTCTGTGATAACATATTTAAGAAGGACGAAAAAGTTGCTGCGCAACAGCAACCGGAGGAGAGAGGAGTGAGAATATGAGAGAGAAACAACTCTGCAGACACCAAGGTCAGTGAAGAAGGAGGGGGAGGAGGTGCTCCAGGTGCCGGAGCAGAGATTCCCCTGTAGTCCGTGGTGAAGACCATGATGAAGCAGGCTGTCCCTGCAGCCCGTGGAGGTTAACAGTGGAGCAGATATCCACCTGCAGCCCGTGGAGGACCCCACGCTGGAGCAGGCGGATGCCTGAAGGAGGCTGTGACCCCGTGGGAAGCCCGCGCTGGAGCAGGCTCCTGGCAGGACCTGTGACCCCGTGGAGAGAGGAGCCCACGCTGGAGCAGGTTTGCTGGCAGGACTTGTGACCTGGCAGTCTGTTCCTGAAGGACTGCACCCCGTGGAAAGGACCCACGCTGGAGCAGTTTGTGAAGAACTGCAGCCCGTGGGAAGGACCCTTGTTGGAGAAGTTCAGGGAGGACTGTCTCCCATGGGTGGGACCCCATGCTGGAGCAGGGGAAGAGAGTGAGGAGGAAGGAGTGGCAAAGACAATGTGTGATGAACTGACCGCAACCCTCATTCCCCATCCCCCTGCGCCGCTCGGGGGGAGGAGGTAGAGAAAATCGGGAGTGAAGTTGAGCCCGGGAAGAAGGGAGGGGTGGGGGGAAGGTGTTTTAAGATTTGGTTTTATTTCTCATTACCCTACTCTGATTTGATTGGTAATAAATTAAATTAATTTCCCCGAGTTGAGTCTGTTTTGCCCGTGACGGTAATTGGTGAGTGATCTCCCTGTCCTTATCTCGACCCATGAGCCTTTTGTTATATTTTCTCTCCCCTGTCCAGCTGAGGAGGGGAGTGATAGAGCGGCTTGGTGGGCACCTGGCAGCCAGTCAAGGTCAACCCACCACAGCTTTCCAGTTTGCTTCTGGATCCTGGTCTGCTGATTGTCCGTACTGTATACCGTTAGCTGATTCCTGGGCTCTGGGTGAATCAGCTTGTTCTCCTTTTTCTGAGAATAATTCACTTCAGAGTCTATTCTCAAGTGATAGTGTTGGAGGACCATGCCTAGTGGAGGAAATCGAATTTAGTGTGGCCTCATCTCAGCAGGCCTTCACATTCAAGCCCACCACACGCCTTCCTCCAGCAACCCAGGATGTGAATGATATAACTCTGACATGTTCTTAAAATCCCCACTCTGTGAAGCACGCATCCCTCACACTATTTAACTCTGAACTGAAAAATCACAGCTAAATAAGGGTTATGCCTTTCGGGCCACAGGTGTACCACTTGAGGACCACGAGTCTTCAAGCCTCCCCATTGGACCCAGGCAGCCTGGAGGAGAAAGCAGCCCTATCTGAAATTGGGAGGAGGGGTTTCCTCTGAAACTTTGGATAGAATCCAGAATTTCAAGTGTAACCCCTTTTCTGTTTGGTACATATCTGACCCTTGCTGAGGGAAAAACATCCTGTTGGCCCAGGCACTTTGTTGGCAATGGGCTGCTGAGCTGTATAGAGGGATAGGAGAAGACCCTGCTAACATAGTCTTTTTCTTCAGATCACTTTTGTTTAAATCCCAGGGAACTGGGACCTATACACATAAAAGTTGTGATAAAAGAACAGAGTTGAACATGCAAAATTAGGAAGTGCTCAAAATAAGTTAGTAACCTGGATTTGTCCTTTCTGTGCATCAGTACATCACACGGTCCTATGGGTCCACGTCCACAGCCTTGCTGCTGTCACTGTCTGTGGACAGGGGAAGGTAGTGTGATCAGAGAAGAGGCTGGGACTCCTGCCTCGCTTAGTGTTGAAATTAGAAGGTCCTCTAGGAATGAGGAAGAAAGGTAGGATGAAGAGAGAGGATTTTTTTTTTTCCTTGCAGAATTGGATTCTTTCTCTGCTTTTTTGTCGGAAAAGCCCAGTGCAATTTCAGGCAAGTCATTTAAATCAAATCTTTGACACGTGGTTGGAGCTTTTGTGTTCCTCTCTTTCTCTTTGCTCAGTCAGGAGCTCTCAAAACTGAATCATGATCTGGTTAAGCTGACCTGAATGCGGGGCTGCTGCTGCAAGGACATTTCATCCGTTCCTGATTGCATGTTCCCACCAGTTTCCCCATGCTGCCACTGGGGTTTGGTCTGGGGAACAGGTCAGGGACCCATTTACCTGAGTAATGTTTTCCCTTTTTTGGGCCAGGTCAGTTTTGGAGATCAGCTAACCTGATCCTGTTCACCTGAGCAATTCATTTAAGTGTTAGCACTGGCATAGGAGACAGTCAGAACTCGTGGCCAGAGGAGGGAGGGAAGCTGGAAAAGTCCCTTTCACTGGTAGCCAGCACTTCCACTGGCTTGAGCTGGTTGTGAAAGTGCATCTTGACATGCAGAGCTGCTGTGTATTCACAGCTGTGAAAGAAGTCAATGGAAATTGTATTTTGAATGTGCGAAGTATTCTGAAAAAATAAGGTTTTAGCTGTATCACTAGATATCCAAAAGTGGTAAGTACTTTTGACCTTAATTTTTTTTTTTTTTTTTTTTTTTTAATGGGGCTAAGGATGATCTCTCATTTCACTTGAGTGTTGAAAAATAAATTCTGTGTCACTTGCAAATACTTAGATGCTTATGGTCAAGATATGTTGAGATGGATCCACAAGGAAGCTGCTAATTCAGTAAGTTAAAACGGTATACATAAAAAGTACAAGGCCATGTACTGAGCAGCAAGGACTAAACTGATAACTGAATAGCAAGTGAAAATTGCACATTTGGTGCAATAAATGAAGCCAGAAGTCCAGGTGAAAATGCAATGTATGATCGTAACACACATGTACACACACCAACTTAAAACTGTACAACCCGTCTTAATTTTTGCCTTTCTCCCTTTTTGTGATCATCTTTTGTTACCTTGCTGTTTTATTATTATATTTGTGAGTAATGTTAATGTTTAAAATCATTCTAAAATCTGAAGATTGTTTGAAAGCAAGACCCAAACGTGAACTCTTCTGAAACTAAAACTATCTCTAGTTTTTCCTGCTTTAAGAGAGTTTGTCAGGTAGTAAGAGTGTTGTTATATATTATTTTTGGAGTTTTGCCTTTCATAGCATTGCGCATTGAAGTAAGGCTTCATTCATACTGTGTTACAGGACTTGTATTTTGTACAAATGATGTTTATTTTAGAAAGCATACAGGATATTACCATCACACTCCTAAACACATTAACAGTTAATATTTATTTGTGCATAATTTGGGCAAAGTCAACATGAGACCTTACCAACAAGTTTTAACTATGTGCTGTCTGGCTCTGGAACAATTTTTTAATTGTTCTTTGCTTTTTTGATTCAGTGACACAGAATTTTCATTTAGGAAGTCAAAGAAGTAAAAGGACTGATACTCCTTGGTTTTATTGTGTTTCTTAGCCACTATATAAATGTTATTCATTGTGGTCTTTCTTCACTATTGTTAATTTTGAATGAAAGAAAGTAGTTTTTGCATTTCATTTATGTAATGTATTTTCATGAGGGCTAATAATTGGAACTGCCAATGTAATGGCTTAATGTCCAACAGCTAAATGTGAATAAAATACTTTCCTTTAGGGTTAATGCAGGTAAAAGGGAGTTTATACATCTTCAGATGAGTAAGCCAAGTAATTTTCTCCAGTAGAAATCTTGGGCAGTCTCTATCCACAGTTGTTATTTTCATTTAAAGGTTTCCTTTGTTAGGCTCTGTGCAGGCCGGTTCCCATTTCCATGGTGACCATGCTGAAATGCAGACAGGACACAGGCTGGATTCTCATCAGCATCCCCATGCACTTGCATACCAACACATGTTATCTGCTTGGTTTAGGACATTTCCATTAGCAGTTTTAATGTTTAGGACTTCTTTTTCACAGTGATCTCTGGCCCTGTGATACAGGGCTGTGTTAGGATTTCAGACCCTGTAAAGTGAGAGAAAGCAAGTTGATAAGCTTATTTTTTTGTGTAAATAAATTGGCTGTGCTGTTCCCGTTCAAATTAGTCAAGGACATCGGAGAACTGTCTCAGCCTTAGTTTTCATTTCTGTTAAAATGGATAATGGAGAAGGATTTTTTATTTATAAACCTTTGTGAAAGACTGACACATATCTGTGCTAAATAGTTATATGAACATACCCCCTTTTCAAAGCACTGATAAAAGGATAATAAAAATAAATGAATGTGAATTACACAGAATAAATGATACCTTCTGTCTATATTAGCTGAGTGTGTGTATCTCTGTAAATCAATATGAGATAATATTCTTCCTGCTCATGCTGCACTCATTTTTTTGGAGGTGGAGAATACTAAAGGCATCTAGTAGAGTCAATATAAGCTGTGTGAGCCTTTCCATCACTTCCAAATCAGGATGGGAGTTCAGAATTACCAAATAAATTCAATATTCTCAGTGCTAGTAACTGTTACTTTGAATTAGTCCTCTGAAGATCCTGAAATGCTATTCAGGGACTAAGTTAGTTTTATTTTCTCCTGGAGATGCATATTCTTTAAAAATCTAAGAAGACTTGCACATTATTCGGGACTTAAAAGAGGAACTATACAGGCAAAGAAGTAAGATAAACACAGACTCTCTGAATGCTGTACGAGCAAAGACATTTTGTGTATAACCAAATGGCATCTGCATGGTTGAATGTCACACATGATGAATGTCACAGATTCTTTTGTCCCTTTCAAATTACTGGTAGACAGGGCAAAGGGCTTGGAAGTTATGCACAGCCCTGGTGGAACTCTCTTGCCTTATTCCTGATTTATTTTGCCCTTTTAATCCTGCTTCCAAGTTCATCATTCTTCCTTTATTTCATACAGGATATTTTTTTAGTCACACAAATCTCCTTGACTAATACGGTTGGTTATTTTTAATGAACAGATAATAAAGAACTCTTGAGGAAAATTACTGTTAACAACACACTTCTGGAAGGGAGCGTATCGCATAGTGAAGGGACCATTCTTAAATGAGAAAAATCATTGAGCGGTGGTGGGGAAAGGCTGAATTAGGTTTTTATCTACCTACCTATCTAGCTCAAATATAAGTGACCCTTGTACAAGAAAGCTGGCAGCAGTTGATGCTATGTTAAGGCTGCGACACAAAGCTGTATGAAATCAGTAGCTGTAAAACTGCAGATGCCCAGGCTGCCTGACTCTCTGGATTACCCAGTTAAGAACTATATCAACTGACTGCAAGATCGGACTTCTTATTTGAATAAGGAATAGTCAACCTGCGTCAGCTCATGTGAGCTTAGTGCAGCAATGGGTGCCATTACGAGAAGTTGTGAACTCAGCACTTTTTTGGGGTGTGCTTGTGCCATGCTCTGTGCTGCCTGGAGTAAGGCAGCTGCCTGTAGGTAAACCAGCTGGATTAGCTAACAGGGTGTCTACCTTTCTCACATACATAGCAGTCACTTCTCATAACTTCTTGGTTCTCGTGACTGTTGTGTTAGGCCGTAGGTAGTTCATGTCTCCCTTCAATGCGAAAGCGCACCAAGTAAGAAATTCTATTTAATTACATAATCTGCTAAAACAAGAAATCAGTAAATTAATGAACTTGAAGCCTAAATTTACTCTCGGCTGGTCCCGTTCTTAGTGAGGTAAATGTCTACGTAGGTGTCCAAATCAGGGCGACCTATGTCAAGAAATAGTGGCCTGGTTTCTTAATAGCAACATGCTACAATAAGGAAAGTAAAACACAGAAAGAATCCTCTTGATACAGACCTGTCTGAAGCAGAAGCAAGTGGGGTATCTTGTCCCTGGGCAACTAGTGTGTTAGATGGTTACCAAATATCGTTGCAATGTTTTGAAACTCAAATGTTTCTGTGCATGTATCCTTATTTGCGTTTTCTGTTTGAGGAGAACAGTAATTAAGTGAAGAAAGGCACATTTTAATAAATAGTTTTTCATAAAATTACTGTTCACCTATTCTACTTTCTTAGCTGTAAATGCTAATAAGACAATAAGAGTAGTGCTCTAATAATGAATATGAGAGCAATTTAATCTAATATTCCTACCGTGTGGTATAAAATTGAGTTCTTGCTATGTGCAGTACTTCAGATGCATATAGAACTGATTGGATTTATAGATATTAAACTCAGATTTAGCTGAAATTTCTCAAATGAGAATTTAGCTAACCTTTCCTAAGTGGAAAAAATGTAAGCAGCCTGACGCTTTGTCTAACTATGCCCACCAAATAGTTCCCATTTAGATATGCCTGAAATACATATAGGTCAAACTTAGAATAGCAGAAATGACTGAAAATGAAATAACTCTCTTAAGATGGGCAAAACAATAAACAGAGAAAAACAGAGAAAAACTCCAGCAGCACTGCTTGGATAGTAGTCCTTTAGTAGCTCTGCTATTAAGTTATCCATTTGACTCTAGCCAAATATCCTTTCATTTCGCTGTCTCTACTCTCTTTTTTTTGTTGTTGTTTTCTTTTACAATCTACCAAAGTTCAAGTTATCATATTGAACAAATACAGTAAATAAAGTACTCTAGGAGTCTCTGGAGTTGTCTTTCTCAGAAGTTGACAGCTACAATAGACTTAGTTTCTCTGAAGACAAAAAGCAACTGTTCTGCTTTTGTGGAAGCAAGTATTATCTCCAGAAAACTCTTCTTAAATGTACATGGGCCCTTCTCTCTGTCCCCAAAATGTACAATGGCTGCATTTTACAAAAAAGATAACTTCTTTCCGAACTCTGACTAGAGATAGCCTGTCACCCACCTGACCACAGGCATTTGGATATGTCCCGTGTGTGGGCTGAGGGCTGGGAGAGTACATGCTGCTACCTCACTGCACCTGAAACCTGCCCCCCGTGCCCCAGCTGGGCTGGGTCAGAGTGGTAGAGTTAGGTGGCTTGGGCTCAGCAGGGACATTTAGGCACTTTTAAAGTGCATGAAAAATATTTGCTTGCAAAGCGGGAAAGCTCCTGCAGTTAAGCAGTGGGTCGAGGGGAGTGTTTGAACTCCCATCTTTCTCAGGCACCAGCATTAGGTGGCTCCTTCCCCTGAAGTCAAGGGTGAGGAAAAATGTTGGGAGGTAGGTGTCTAGTTAAGCTCTTTTTCAAGAAGTAGCTGCCTGAGAAGTGATGGTAATAGTTACCTGGGAAACGTGGGCTTAGTTCTCCCTTGAGGCTTGTGGCAACGTAGACTCGCCTCTCGCACTTTTCCAGAAGTGTCTTTGCTACCAGGCAATAAAGCCAAGAGAAGCACTCTCTACCTCCGCTATTGAAACCAGGTCTCTGCTCATCCTGGGATGCATATTCATGTTTCCAGGCAGACAAGCAAAGACTTGTTAGCCTGTTAGGCCTGCGGCCTAACATCTGGGGCACTTAGCTGGGAGGAGAGGAGTTCTGAGTTGGCCCTTTTAGACTGCTCATGCAATTCACATTTGGTAAATAGTGCTTAAAAAGAAATTTAGCTATTTAGTTACATTGTTTAATTATTTAGAGCAGAAATTATTTAATCCAGGAAGCGTTCATCGCCTCTGGCCGTGATATCAGAGTGGGTCTACAGTAGGATAGGATACCTTGCTCTTAGACAGGGGTGCTTCTACACCTGTATCATATTCTAAGTTTTTATATGACTTTGTGCTATAAAGGTGACAGATAATTTCAAGTTCATTCTGGGTTAGGCACCTACTGAAGTCTGGGCTTCCTGGATTGTTTTTCTGATTTTTAATGAGCCCAAATTCTGCCTAGGCCCTATCTGGTGCCAGAGTTGATCATTTCAACGTGCATTAAGGAGGAATTTAAGTGAGTGATTGGGACCACCTACCTACCATTCAGTCTGCCAACTATTGTATTATATATCCTGTGGTGCTTTGGAGGTTTTCTTGTTGCAGGAAGCTAACGTAGAAAACTTTTTACAGCTGAGGCTGTTCTTTTTTCTGGGTCTGTCTGTGTACAGCCCAGAAAGTTGAGCTCCCAGCTGGCTCTTGAGAAGCTGTGAGGGAGGAACAGGGTCCTTAATGGTGTGATGGCACAGCCTCTCTTGAGCCACTGCAGTCCTCACGCTGCAGGCTGCGACACTGGAGCGGCAGAGGGATCGATCGTGAGGCGAGTCCTTCAGCCTTTTTCTAATTTAGCCTTTTTGGGTCACATTTAACAGTGATAGAATATAATATGATATAATACACTTATATGATGTAATACACTGAAATTCTCATGTAGCCTAGAGTGTGATATGGTAGGGAAATACAGATGCCTTTGGTTGCTTTCCTGTCTTCTTGATATCTGTGTGCAAACATGCATTTTCATCTGTGTACAAACATGCTTTCATAGCAGCTGAGACGAACAAATGCAACAAATGGGGTATAGAGACAGCAGTCGCATCAGCTTCTGTGTGACGACATGCATTTCCTCTCTTACAGTCGTAACGTGGCTCACGCTTCTCTAACTATATTTGGAAATATTGCTGGCTTAAAAAAAGGGTCAGCAACTGATAATGTGGGCACAAGGGAAGAGAATTTGCTGAAGTGAAATACTGCATGAAAAGTCAGGTTTTATCATGGGGAAGCACATGAAGGTTTTTTTTATGATCATTACTTGTGAAACCAGTGACAACTGCATATATATCATATATGTGTGTACAGCTTGTTAGCCTCATGTACTTTTAATTTCTTTGTGATATCGTTGAGAATAAATTGTGGTAGTCTAAGGACAAAGCTGTTTGTTGTACCAAGATAAAGGAAGAAAAGAAAAACTGCAGGTCAGTTTAAAAAGATGCAATTTATGTAAGTTTTCTGTAAAAGAAAGTTATTCCCACTGAACTTAATGATGGAAACATGCCAGGATAATAAATTTGAGTAGGCTTGAATACTTACTGTCTTTATTAAAAACACATAGGAAGTTGTCAGTCCAGCAGGAACTGCTCTTTTAAGCATTACTTTGGAATCAGTCCTTGTACGTACAGAAGGTTGTTGAGATTTCTTAACTCCAGATGAAGAGCAGCTTATTCATCTGCTCTGGGAGCCGAGGAGAGCAATGTGTGGGCCACAAATAGGGAGTTATCAAGAGAAAGACAAGTCTTTTGGAGTAACTCATGCAGTCGTGGGTAAATTTAAATAGATCTCTTACTCTGCAGCAGTGGCAGAACAGTAAAATAGACAGCACCTAGTAGTGTTATCTGTCACAAAAATTTCGCAACTGGCCCATGCCAACCGAGGAGAGAGGCTAGGACGCAAAGTATAGAATTACAAGAGTAATTCTTTTATTCATGCTCATGAGGTGTCCCATTCAAATTGGGGCACCCCAAATGCGGTTTTACACTTGGTTCTTATACCTTTCAAGTGTTCAGGTACAACGTGATTTGACCAATCACTACTTAACACACACGCTACTGTTTTGAAAAGCAACTATAATTCTATGGCGTCATCATCCACCTGCTTCTTTCTTGATCTAAACATCCCTGGAGTTGGTCTTGCTACAGTTACTTATCTATGATGCCAGATAATGGGAGGGTTTCACAGAGGTGTTAGAGGGGCTAGGATGCTGGCGTTATCTCAGTAGTCCAGAGGGATATCCTTTATTCTTCAGGGTGGGGGCTGTCCTTCTCCTCCTTGCAATGAGTTGGGGTCCTTTAGTCATGCTATGCAGTATACAATGTAATATATATATTTTTTTTTCTTTTTCAGAAAGTTCATACAATTTCATACTATAAAGACTAATTGGTACAATAGCTAGGGAATGAGATTTTTCCTAACATATCCCAGTCTCTCCAACTTTTCATTCACAATTTGTGTGTTGTATTATGTTCAGTTTGCTTTTATAGCAGGTTATTGGTAACTCTTCATTGCAGCTTCTCAGATCATAAACGGTTGTAATTGAAAGGCAGTGACTCAGACTTTCACACGCTCAGAGGCTTTCAGACTGGAAGCTGACCTACTTCCAGGAAGAAGCAGTTGGCCAACTAAGCCAAGAAAACTTGTCGGAGGGGAGGGAGGATTTGTTACTAAATGAGGCATTGTTTTTCCATTTTTCTGGGTGTTTTTTTTGTTATGGTTTATAATTTATTTCTACACTAAATGTTATAATCTCTGTTAATTATTAAATAGTTTGAGATATTGTAGCTGATGTGAAGAAAACTTCGGTGTCAAGATAAAAGAAAGTAAAACAAATAGATGAAGCAGTAAAATCAGGACTTACCTTTTCAGGCTTCTGTAAACATGATGAAATATCAACAAAATAATTGAAGTGAGGATTATAAGATACTCTGACTTTTAGTACAAAAAAATCCAGTGTCTTGCCAATCACATTCTTTTCTCCTTTTGATTTCCTGTCAGAGGTTCACGTTGTCTTTATTTAGAAGGTTGTTCTCAATAAGAAATCTGGTTGATTTAAAATAAAAACAGATTAACTCTGATTATAAAACTGTTGTTTCAGTACACGAGCTGAAGATGTCTACTTGCCATTATGAGTCTGTACTGATGAGGTTGTGCATATTGAAGAAAAAAATGTAAAAAAACTGAGGAGCACAGGTAGTGTTTTCCTCGATACTCTCAGTAATGGGGAGAGACTTTGGAAAAAAACAGGCAAGCCCAAGATATCAATACATGGCTCCAGGACTGGTGCCTCCACCAAAACTTTGGGTTTTTAAACCATGGAAGAGTCTTCGAGGCACAAGGTATGCTGGGGCCTGACAGGATCCACCTGTCCCGATGGGGGAAATGCATCTTTGCTCTTAAGCTGGCGGGACAGATTGAGAGGGCTTTAAACTAGAAGATACCATCAGGAGAGCTGAAGGTAAGCCAAGGGTTGGCATGGCATCGCCTGAGGGTGGCAATGCTAGTGGGAACATTTACGCTGCTCCAGGGAGCACTGAGGGCTTAGGAGCGTATCTGAAATGCCTGTACACCAATGCACGCAGTATGAGAAACAAATAGGATGAACTGGAAGCGTTGGTCAGTTCCCAGAGCTACGATGTCATTGGTATTAGTGAGACTTGGTGGAATGAGTCCCATGATTGGAGTGCTGGGATGGAAGGCTACAGGCTGTTCAGGAGGGATAGGCAGGGCAGGCGAGGTGGAGGTGTCACACTCGGTATGTAAGGGAGAGGTTTGACTGTACAGCCCTTACAATTAGGGATGATGTGGTTGAGAGCCTCTGGGTGAGGATTAGGGGGACGGAAAACAAAGCAGATGTCGTTGTGGGTGTCTACTAACGATTGCCTAGCCAGGATGACAGCACTGATGAGTTATTCTGTAGGCAATTAGGAGAAATCTCTGGATCGGTAGCCCTTGTCCTTATGGGAGATTTCAACTTCCCAGTCATCCACTGGGAATACCATACTGCTGTGACGAGCATGTCTTGGAAATTCTTGAAGTTTGTAGTGGATAACTTCTTGTCACAAGTACTCAAGTGAGCCAACTAGGACAGATGCCCTCCTAGACTTGTTGTTTGTGAATAGAGAAGGACTCGTGGGAGATGTGATGGTAGGTGGCTGTCTTGGCCACAGTGATCACGAAATGGCTGAGTTTAAAATTTTCGGTGCAATGAGAAAAAAGGTCAGCAGAGTTGCTACCCTGGACTTCAGGAGAGCAAACTTCAAGCTATTCAGGGAGCTACTTAGCAGTGTCCCCTGAGGGCTTAGGGGTCCACGAGTGCTGGTCAGTTTTTAAGAACCACCTTTTAGAAGCACAGGAGCAGGCAATCCCATTGTGTCGAAAGTCAAGTAAGCGGGGCAGAAGACCAGCTTGGCTGAACAGGGAACTCCTCGTGGAGCTCAAGAGGAAAAAGAAATTGTACAATCTCTGGAAGCAAGGTCACGCTTCGCAGGAAGATTACAGAGCCGTGGTTCGCATATGCAGGGAGAAGAGACGAAAGGCTAAAGCTCAACTAGAGTTGAAACTGGCCGATGTTGTGTCAGATAACAAGAAGGGCTTTTTTAAGTATGTTAATAGCAAGAGGAGGCCCAAGGAAAACATTGGACCGATACTTGTTGAAGATGGTCACCTGACTAATAGGGATGAAGGAAAAAGCGGAGGCATTCAATGCTTCTTTTTTTGCCTCGGTCTTTAATAATACTGATAGAACTTGGGCTGCCCGGTCCCCTGAGTCGGAGGACCACGACTGCGGGAACAGTGACTTTCCATTTGTGGACGCTGAAATTGTAAGGGACCAGCTGTATCCGTTGAATGTTCATAAGTCCATGGGGCCTGATGGGATTCACCCCAGAGTACTGAAGGAGATAGCGAGTGTTACGGCAGGACCCCTCTCGATCACCTACCAAAGGTCTTGGGAGTCTGGGGAGGTCCCTGCTGACTGGAAGCTAGCCAACATTATTCCAATTTATAAGAAGGGTGTGAGGAAACTACCCAGGAAACTAGACCTGTTAGTCTAGCCTCATTTCCTGGAAAACTTATGGAGAAGATCATACTGGGTGCTCTTGAAAGGCATTTAAGGGACAATGCAATCGTCAGGCACAGTCAACATGGGTTCACAAAGGGAAAGTCCTGCCTAACTAATTTGATATCCTTCTACAATAAGGTCACCCGCCTAGTGGATGAAGGGAAGGCAGTGGATGTAGTTTTTTCTGGATTTTAGTAAGGCTTTTGCTACTGTCCCTCACAGCATCCTTCTGGACAAGTTGTCCAACTGTGAGATGAGCAGGTACACGGTGTGCTGGGTGAAGAACTGGCTGAAGGGCAGGGCTCAAAGGGTTGTAGTGAATGGGGCTACATCTGGCTGGCGACCAGTCACCAGCCGTGTTCCTCAGGGCTCAATTCTAGGGCCAGTTCTGTTCAATATTTTGATCAATGATCTGGATGCAGGACTTGAATGCACCCTTAGCAAGTTCGCTGATGATACCAAACTGGGAGGTGCTGTTGACTCTCTTGAGGGACAGGAGGCCTTGCAGAGGGATCTGGACAGATTGGAGCATTGGCCAATCGTTAATGGCATGAAATTTAACAAGACCAAATACCTGGGACAGAGTAATGCCGGACACAAGTATAAATTGGGAGAGGAGTGGCTGGGGAGCAGCCCTGCAGAAAGGGATCTGGGGGTGCAGGTTGGCAGCAGGCTCAACAGGAGTCAGCAGTGTGCCCTGGCAGCCAAGAGGGCAAACCGCATCCTGGGGGTGCATCAAACACAGTATAACCAGCCGGTCAAAAGAGGCGATTATCCCCCTGTATTCAGCGTTGGTGCAGCCTCACCTTGAGTACCGTGTGCAGTTCTGGGCCCCACAATTTAAGAAGGCTGTTAAGGTACTTGAATGTGCCCAGAGGAGGGCAACAAGGCTGGTGAAAGGGCTGGAAGGCATGTCCTATGAGGAGCGGCTAAGGACTTTGGGTTTATCTATTTTGGAGAAAAGGAGGCTGAGGGGTGACCTCATTGCTCTCTACAGCTTCCTGAGGAGGGGAAGTGGAGAGGGAAGTGCTGATCTCTTCTCCCTGGTATCCTGTGACAGGACACGTGGGAAGCTGTGCCAGGGGAGGTTTAGACTGGACATTAGGAAGCATTTCTTTACCGAGAGGGTGGTCAAACACTGGAACAGGCTTCCTAGAGAGGTGGTTGATGCCCCATGCCTGTCAGTGTTTAAGAGCCATTTGGACGTGCTTTAATTTTTGGTCAGCTCTGAAGAGGTCAGGCAGTTGGACTAGATGATCATTGTAGGTCCCTTCCAACTGAACTATTCTAAATATTCTAAATATTCTAAAATATTTTATTCGAGATGCTTCAGTGATCGGCACCCTTTTAATGCATGAGACCCTCTTATTCTGGCACAGGCTTAAAATAGGTTTGAAGCAAACTTAGCATTTTCTCTTTTTTTTGGCTACAAACACTTGAATATCTTGTTCTGAATGCTGTATTTAGATAGATGTACAAAATGGATAAAAGATGTCCTTATAGGGTAAGCACTATATAAGATGGAGGAAAATGGCAAGAAAATGCCTAGTATATTATTCTTCTCTGGACCTCACCAAGCTCAAAGCAAATAAGAAGATTTGTGTGAAGTAGATCTAAAAATCAAAAGCCTGCTAATGATTATAAAAATGTGGAATTTAAAATGGCTGTGATTGAAATATGTTGAAACTGTGGTTCACTTGATAACGTTCATGGTGAGTCAGAGTGTATTTGCCAGCTTTTCTACTTTGATTTTGCAATGCAGTCATGAGCGAGAGGCAAAGACGATCCACAAGAATACCGCAGATGACAGTGTGTCTTCAGAGGCGGGGTTTTCTGGTTGCTTTTTTGCTCTTTTCTTTTTGCTACCCTTGACTGGCGGCCTGGCCAGACAGTGAGGATGATAGAGGTGTTTTTGAGAAGTGAGCAGTGGTCTGGCAGACACTTTCCCCATTAATCCAGGTAGAAATTCTTGCTCTCAAAGAGCAGTGCTCTGATGCTGCAGCAGTGCAAATGATTAAAAAGAATAAAATCAAGCCCCAGTGATAAATGGGAAGGACAGGTGAAACGGTTCAGCGAGGAGACTGGATGGGAGGCCGGGGAGGAAAAAAGAGCATTGCTTCCCTAAGCAGTGATGAGGCCCAGAGGAACCGCAAGGAGCTGAAGCATCCCCGGGCTGGGCCAGGCAGTGCCTTTGCTCCTCGGGCTCAGCCCCTGTCTCGGAGAAAGCAGGACCACAAGAGAGGCCCCAGAAGGTCCAGGGAGGGATGCTGCAGCACCTGCAGGAGGGCAAGTGGAGAGGTGGACAGGCAAGGCATAACCCACCGCACATTGTGTTGACCCCTGTCTGACTTGTCACAGTGCCCTAGGTGAATTTGAACCAGCACGGGGACTTCCCTTCAGGCTGTTGGTTGTTACATCTGTAGTTTTATCCAGTTCTGGAAATTTTTGCCCTGGCTCTAGCATTTAATAAAACCCTCGCCTCGGACACAAGGCAAAAGATCTTCAATGCATTTGCACTGAAGTTGCACTTAGACAGAAGACATTTAGCAAAGTTACAATTTGGCCTAGCGGTGTGATTTGCTAACAACTGTGTAACAGAGTCCAGGCAGTCAAATAGAGTTTTTCTTTAGATGTCACTGGATTTGGAGTCAGACTGTAAATGTTTATCATTCTAGGATACTTTTGGCTCTTCATTCAAAAGCCAGGGTTTATTTGCATGTGCACCATGCAACTTGGAGAGTTCTTCTTCCTCTGTATTTACATGCAGGGTGGCATTGCGGTAGAGCCTCCTGTGGCCTCTGCGAATGGGGCACTGCTAAATTATACTTGATTTCTGACTGAGGATAACGTAATTTAAAAACAATAGGCCCGAAAATAAACCTAGGACGTGACATAAGCAAAATACTTTGATAAAATGTAAGTATATTAGATCACAAAAGAATTACTGGCAAAATCTTTCAATAATCTAATTTTTATATAGTCAATATCTATCTCACCTCCTCTTTTCCCTCTCCCCAAAACCCAGACTTGAACTATGAATATATGTGGTTGTGATTAGTGTCAAAAGTATTGCAAAACTGATATGTCTGTACATATTCTCTTCTTCAGTCTTAAATAACATGACTCAGGAAATATATTTCTCTCTACCGATGTTTCTGAAGGAACTATACTTTTAGCAAAGGATGACTGATTGCTTTCCAGAAGCCAGCTGTGGATAGTGGTTGTTTGAAATAACTAATATATGATTTCCTGTTTTGAGTTTGTGGTCAAAATGTAGTAACTGTGTGAGTTGTATTTCATCTTCTAGTAACGCTTGTGTTTTCTATTCTATGGGCAAAGACACAAAATTCATTGAAATTTTTTACATGTAGTGAACTTTGCCTGCAAACCTGCGGTTGTGATTTTAATGTTATCACTATGATGTTATTATTGTTATTACTATTATAGCTAAGCTACTGTGATGGGCTGTTTTATGCTGATTTAATCCCTGTTAACCTCTCTTCCAAAGCTGGTTTTGGGACCTGGAAGAGAGTGATAACAACAATGAGCTCGCTCTGCCCATCAAAGCTAGAGAAACACTTCTTAGAATTTAAGCTTAGATTTTTAAGATGCCAAAGATCAGCACATCTCTCCTTAAAGGATCCCTGTTATAAGGGATTATCATAAAGATCGCCACTTTACTATAAAATGACTCATACTAAATAACTGGTGAGGCATATTTTGTGTGTAGAGCAGATAAAACTCATTCTGTCTGGGCACACAGGAAGGGAGGGAAAACGTGAGGGATGTTGTTTAACCCATTGAGCAACTCTGTGAACCTGCCTCACCTGGGAACCTCGGGCAGTAACTGCACGGTGCAACCAGGTTGTGATTTCTTCCATTGCTGCCATTTTTGGAGGATTGTCAGGAGCCCTAAGGTGTTCCTCAGCTGGGCTGTAGCTTATTCCTGGGATCCCACTGTTGTCTCCGTCCTTCCACCTCCAAGCTATGGGAGAAGGAGTTATCTACTCACAGCTCTTAGGGGTCTCTGGCCCTTTTCCTGCAGGTTCTGTAACGGACATTCTCCCAGATGTCCACCTACAGCTCTTGATTAGATAGAAATCAGGTCCTTTATGAATGAGGAGTGGGCCCCCACGCCCTGCAGACTCATAACATTTAGGACCTTGTCCCCAGCCCACGCTACTGGTTCCCCCCAAAACGGCATGGAGTGGCATACCCTTATTCCTAGGCATGCAAGTGCCCAAGGAAAAGCAATTAATACCATGACCACAGCAAAGTGGAGTTTGCGTTAAGTGTCATGGTTTCTTAATGCAGTGATATCTTGCGTGTTTGTATTTCTAAGTTTTCCTGTTTGGACAACTGTTCTGACTGGACTGAAAACAAACGTTTCTGGCACGATAATGAAATGACTCAAAAATGTAGGTTTTCTGATGCAGTAGATAATGTGATTTTTGTTCCAGTGTTTCAAACACTGTGGCAGATAGACACTAGAATACAAACAGTATTCAAACAGTTACAATCGGTGTAATTTTAGTGTACCTCAGCAGGCTGCTGATGTGTTTGCTGTGCCATAAGCTTAATTTATGCCTTAAGGTAAAGGAGGATAACGGACCTCTGAATCATATTTCTTGCCTCCCTTCAGCTAAAACATTCCCATTAGTAATGCTGCAACTTTTAAGCCAAACAGTGAATGAGTCATTAATCTCTGCCCACAATATTATAACATCTGTAAAGAGTGCTAGACAGGCTTTACACATGGAAAAATTACTGGATAGGAAGAATGGTTAAATGAGTGAATATGTCTTCAACTTTTATGTATATAATGTCATGAAAACAAATCTGTGGCAGGAAGTCATACGGTCCTTTGAAAAACTTTCAAATGTGGCTATAAGTACAGAATCCATACAATTAATGGTAATGTATTTCTGAAAGCTTGACCACATTCAAGCTTTCCTTGATGTTATGCTGTGCAAGAACACTTATTTCTACAATAGCTTTCTATTGACAGGCAGATGGATTTGGTTTTAGGTACCGAGATTCCTTTATATTCATCTTATATCACTGAAAAGCAAACAAACTACACAGGAGGTTCACTAGACTCTTTTAAATTTATTTTTTAAAAACAATAAAACACATGAAATAATTTTAAAGGAAAAAGAAAATGCTGTGCAGAATGTTGTGATTTCTCTTTCTTAAAAAAAGATGGAAATTCCCTCTTATTCCTGTTAAGTGGTATAATTAACAACAGTACATTCTGATTCTCTTGCTCTGCCTCCCCCCCCCCCCCCCATAGGATCATCATTTATGCAATAGTTAATCCAAGAAATTAAAACAATTAGACTATGTGGAATTCATTAGATTAGAGTGTCCCTAACTCCGGCCTCTCTGTGCCAAGTGAGAAGATGAAAACCCTTGGCTGCAGTTGAAGGTGGATTCCCCTGACTCAAGCTCTTCAGAAGAGGGACGTCATGCTCTTAATGACTCGGCACAGGAGATGTACTAAAGTGCTCAGGTAAGGGGGTCAGGATAGGTGGGTTGTGTCTGCAGCAAGGGCTCAAAATACAGACCATACAAGCACAAGAACATAAGCAGCAGCTGAGGGAGACTGCTCTAATGTAGATGCTGTTTTCCAAGTCTTCTAAAATTATACAGGGGATCGACAACCTCTAGAACAGCCTCAAATTGAAGCAGGAGTGATGGTTTAAAGCTCTTGCTCCTTTCCAGAGAAGTCCTACCCTATAGCTTGTCCATTCCCTTTAATATTAGCTACTTCAGTGCTGAAGTTAGGAACTGAGCTGAGCCAGACTCCCTCCATCACTTAAGCTCTGGTTATATACCCAATTTATTTATTCCTTTTTTTACAGGCTTTTATTTGAATGAAAAAATGTTTAGCTTGATAGTTATTAGAATCATATTACAACCCTAATGTGTCTTTTTATAGGAACAAAACATTACATGCTGTTCTGATATTTTTTGTGCCTGTCAAATTTCAATGAGATGTTCCTGATGTTTGCAATATTGCTTTCAGTAGGCTTTTCTGTTGTATAGTGAAAAGCAGTAAAATACTGCTCTTGCAGTGCTGTGTGGAAAGGCTCTATGGATAAAAATAGTGATTTTACTAATTTAGCCTGTGTAAGAGTAATGTGCTATAGTGGTATTCCCTTTACATACTTATATTTTAAATAGATATTATAATTGAAAATCTGATAATAGGACAAACGTGAAAAGGGAGAAAGCATGACGACAAAGAGGAAAGCAGTGTGGTTATATGAAGCTTATTACCGCTTTTACAGTGCAAAGCGAGTCTAAAAAGAATGGAACACTGATCTCAAACATACTTTGCATTGATAAAATACTTATGTATTTGTGTGTAGTCTTTATCTAGGGAAATAGACTGTTCTATTGACTCATATTTCTTCAGTTAGGCTGATGCTTTAAAATAAGACATGAAATGTCATCAGAAAAGCAAAAAGCTCTGGTTAACAGATTATCATAACAGAAAAGTGAAACGCTTAAGAAAAAGTATGCTAGATAAAAATGATGTGTGGCTTGTACAACTTAGAGTGATTAGTTTTATGAAGCCAGGAAAAATGACCTCATGGTTAACAAACTGGCTGAATAATAATAAATATAAGTATTTCTTTTGCTATTACAGACTTTCCACATGTACATAGGTGAGTCACAATTCATTCATAATTCTGTTCCTTTACAAAACCATAATAGGATAACAGCACTGCTATGCCTTTACAGAGATACTATAAGGATAAAACATTTATAATTCTGAGGCATTCAGATGCTACGGTGACAAGTGCCATTTAAATCTTTCAACTTGGCAAAATCATACATTTTCTTAAAATAAAACCTGCATCTCAAAATAAAACCTGCATCTCACATGGGACTGAAAACACCTCTGTGAATATTAATTATCTTCATTGTTCAACAAATGGATTTTTGCCTGCCTTCGAGGACTATTTAACTCACAATGAATGAAGCAAAGATCCTATCCACAACTCCTCTATGTCTTTTTTTTTTTTTTTTTTTTTGCACTTCCATTCAAGTTTTCCTTCTGTGCTCAGAACCAGGGCAACTCATCTTGTACCCCTTCAGATCGGGTGCGCTTTCAGGCGTGCAGACGAGCACAGCAAGCAAGTCTGCTGACTCGGTGGCTCTCCCAGGCTCTGCAAAGCACAGCCACCCACAGCGTTCCCATGGAGGGCTTTGCCCTCTCCTCCGAGTCATGCTACTACCTTCAGCAGACTTTTGTTATGAAATAACCACTTTTCCCACAGACACAAGGAGAAGTTGCAAACACCTTCAAACTTAATCCCACTTGCTGCATTCTCATAAGTCTCAGCCTTTCCCCAATAACTACTCTCTCTAATTTAGGAACTAAATAGAAGGGACTTAAGAGTGACAGCATCTTTCAAACAATAAAGCACCTTCTGGCACATTTCCAGAGTTGCACTTGCCAGCATGTTCAACCCAATCTATGGTCTCTTCTTAAAGAAAAAAAAAAGTCTTTATAAAAATATATTACTGCTTTTTAAGCTATTACTATAAAGTCAGTGGAGCCTATCTGCTAAGTTAAAACTTTTTGGAAAACTGCAATGATTTTTTTTTTTCTTTTCTTTTTTCATTTCAGTAAAATTTGTACCAAAAAGAGGAACAAATTATCCTGGCTTCCTTGGCAAGGCAAAGGCATTTCCACAAATGAGTACATCTTATAGTGCTCCTCAACATTTTCTGATCTATTGGCAATCAATACTGAGTCATCTCATGCTGAGGCAACATTGCACTTTGCCTGCAGGCCTCCATTTTCTTCTGTTAATTTTGTGTGGCTGCAAGTAATGTAGGAAGCTCTTGAGGACAACGCACAGCCCGAGAGCCCTGGGAAGAGATCCTCGTGGAAGGAAGACAAGTGCATGAAAGAAAGAAACAATATTCTAACTAAGTTTAAAAGAATCTTTTGCTATCTACATTTCAGTGTATCCTCATATAAACTTTTAATCTTTGACACAAAATAAACATAATTTAAGTGCTTATTTAGTATGCAAAGTCTTCATCACTTCTTAAACTCGTAAGTAACAAAGATGAGGTGTGGCTTATAATACTAGAAGCAGCTTGCCAGTGCTAAGTTTCCTATCTGTGCTCTTAATTATCATTTTGTACACTTTTAAACTCATTGGATTAAATAGCTACAAAATAAATTTACAGTGACAGTTTATGAAGCACCCTCCTGGCTACTCCAAGATATACAGCAAGAGTCAAACTTTCAGGGTACCTCTAAACATTTTCTGCATAAATATGGACATTTCAATTTGCAGATACAATTGTGCCCCTGCTTATTTGAGTACAGCGTGCAATCAGATGGGCTTGAATGTTTTGTGCATACATTTTTTTAGGCCTGCCAAAAATCTGTTTCAAGTTCAAACGTTTATGTGATTTAATGGATCAATCCTTTATGGTCCTCTTGACCATAAAAATCTCTTTCTTAGAGTATCCTGGGTTCAGCTGGACACACTAAGATGAGCAGAAAGAGAAGTCCAAGGTATTTCAGTAATTTTCACCCAAAATTCTGCAGGTGTTTCTATCTTCTGAATTGTCATTACAGTATTTGGTGCATTCTCAAAGTTTGCATGTTCTGCTTCATGAACTGACAGTCTGCTTTCACAGAACTGACATAAAGAGGAAATTTTGAAAATTATGCTTTTTCCTTTTGAAAATCGTAAGGTGATAAAAAAGACTGGGATTGCTACAAGCTGACTTGTTGCATAATTTGAAATGAAAAATGATTCCACATACATAGGTATATAGAAATATGATTACGCATTTTCCATATTAAAAAAAAAAACATTAGAATCTTTGAACTCAGTTACTCTCCAAAAATGAGTAACACTTGAAAGTATGTCCTTGAGTATCACAAAATGCCATAAGGCTGTTTATTCTTCCTTTGCATCATTCACCTACGTGCTTGACTTGCTTCTTGTTGTTCTGCTTCTTTTTTAATGCACCAGAGTTTAGAAAACATAGTGACCACTGCATGTATATCTAAGTTTATAATTTTACAGTAACGTTTTTGAGGCAGACCTGAGCAAAATTTTCTGCATTGGCTTTTTTCTTCATTTCTCCATTTTCTTCTTTAGTGGTCTCTTGAAAAATCCAGCCTGCAGAAGAGGAAAAAAGTGACTAAGCATACAACCCATAGTGGTAGCATTCATACGCTGGTTCTTACTACTATTTTAATACTTTCAGTACAGTAAAAAGTCATTTTATATTTTTATCAGTGAAGTACAACATTGTTTTTCCTGGAACGGAAAAACTAAAGAGACATGTCATGAAAGCAGACAAAAGGAGTACAATTAATATATAGTGAGTGATTGCTGAATATTATGCCCACATAATGTCAAAGGCTAAAACGCTTAATAATAGTTAGTACTCAGTTGAATAAATAATACTTTATTTTATACTTGTCAAATTTTTCAAGAGATTATGCATGTTGAAATTATAAACTGTAACCTTCTAACACAAGTATAAACTGAATATTTAGCTTGGAGAAGAGTGCCCACTTGTGGCAATACTTACACTACAGGCCTAGCATCTCTTGCACTGAGAAAACCTGGTTATCAAAGGCCACAGCCAAAGCTAATAAACAAAAAAGCCCTTAATAGCACTAAAATCTCTTTTTATTTTTCTTTTCATAACATACTGGCAGTACAGGTTTCAATCGGTTAGCATTGCATGTTACACTTCAGAAAAGTGTAGTGTTATTAGTTAGTTTGTCATTTCTACAAGATTTCACTCTACTTATTAGATACTATTAGTGTCTGTGAGGTTCTAGTTATGAGAAGGCCATGGCAGAGAAGTTAAGCATATTTGTTTATTTTCATGAAGACAAGAATGTGCAGCTTACCTTCCACAAAGCAAATATAAGCAGTGCAAGAATCAAGAGTCCAGCGAAGATACTCAGGAGGAGAACCCATAAGGGGACTGTACCCAGTGAAAGTTCTTTGGAAATCTTAATCATGGTCTGCAAAGTGTTCAGAATGTAAGCAATAAATAACTTGTCCCTCTAAAACATCAACAGAGCAGCACAATTTTGATCAGTATGCACTGATTTTCCAGGGTACCACTTCATTCTAAGTACAGGAGGGAACTGAGAAAATAATCTCCAACATGAAACCTTGTATTTACATAATATCTTGCACTTTGTAGGTGCATTCATTTCATGAGGATTGGCCCTGCTATAAGTCAGTAATCATTGTTATAAAGGATTCAGTACCAAAACCATGAGTAGTTGAAGTGTATGTTAGGGAGTTTCTTTAGTATATTCTTCATCACTCAATGCCTGCCTCCCTGAAAGGTGGCAGTGATTAACAAACTTCTAAATCAATTAAGTGTAAAAGGCTGCATTGATACTAATTTAATTTTAAACCAGGTTTATCTGGTGTAAACTAAACTGAAATAAGGAATATTCACATTTAAATGAAAGTGACCATATACGAGTTTGAATTATTTTAACTTAACTTATTAAAGAGACAATTTTACAGTTCAAAAAAGCATTAGAGCGCTGAACACTAAGCATCCAACTTGAAATTATGTCTTTTAAAAAATTAATTCTGAAATTCTTTGGTTTGTAAAGGCAGCTCTCGTTAACTGCAAGCCTCTCAGTTGTGTTTTCCCTCCTGGATTTAATTTCAACCTATCACTTAAAAGAAATGCCTGGATACAGTACCAGCTAATAGTTGACCTGTGATGTTTGTATTTTGGACAAGATCTAATTCATACTGAATGTTACTTTGCTCTAAATTTTGGGAGTATTAACACATAATAAGACTTGTGCTTAAAAATGTACATTATATTAAATAAGCCCCTGCACGTACAAGTTATCACAGAAAAGCAATGCATTAGCCACCATAAACCTCTTGGAATAAAAAGTATTAAAGGATAAATAACAAATCTAAGAAAATGTCTTTCTGCATTTCTCTTTATATCCGATACCACTGCTACAATGTTGTATACAAGTTCTTATTAATAGCCTATGAATAAACAACTCTGGATTTTAATAGGAGCTCATTAGTGCAATGTTGTTTCAGATGTAGCATGTAAGAAAGTGACAGGGAACTTCTGAAAAATAAAAGATCCTGTTTCAAATATGTCCTGGGTAATGAAGTGGAAAGAAATAATAAATGAAGAAATAATAATAATAAAGAAAATACAATGTACAAAGTAGGATCACTTCTAAATGACCCAGGACAATTTTTAAAATACTATCGATTCATTAAAAGAAGAATTTTAATTATGCTTTTAATTTACATAGATGCAGGAAGCATTTATACTGCAACAGGCAGAAATACTTTAGACAGTCCTTCTCACCCAGGTACATTGGTGGGTAACAGGATTTCAGTATCATCAGCTGGCTAATTCTGACATTTTCTACTGTAATATGAAATCACTTACTTGTAATGTACTTATCCTACTCTGAATACAACAGCTAACAATCAGTTCACTAGTAATGAATGATAACGAATGATTCAGTAGCAGAATAAATCCTATGAAGAGTAAATCCATGAATTATCATGTTCTTACCTCCAGTTTTTGATGGTCATTTCTTAAAATCAGTGATGAGTTTTCACTCTTAAGTAATGCTTTCACAACAAGGGTTAAGCTGTGAGTATTTGCCTGGAAGAAGAGAGAAATACCTATGGTTTATAATTAGGTATTTTGAAGCAGAAAGCTTTGTAGAAATGAGAAGGGTGAAAGCAAAACTTAATGCCAAAGTTTTGGGAGAGACGCTGAAAAATGCGAGTCAGTGAAGCTGCTCATGTGTATCACCTTCAGCACACACACATCACTGTTTGCAAGACAGCAATACAGCTTTGAAAGAGTAGAAAGCAGAGATTTCAAAGAAATACTAATCAATCCTGGAATGCTACTTTGGCCACAGGGACAGATTCGGGCTTTCTAAAATACTGCTGTATCTCCCCCTCGTGTCCCGTTATTTTCCAGAGAACAACAAAAGACACAAAACAGGAACTCAGTGTCAAGAATTCATCAACTGAGGAAAACAGACAACAGCCTGGCGTTTGTCGTAACCATCAGACAATACTGAGGTGTGCTCGAGGTGTACTCTCTCTCCTCTGCTCTTTTTGATCAAAAAACCCTTTCTAGACCTGAGAAATCTTTCCAGATTAAAACTTATTTTAAAGTTATATACTTCTATGTACCCTCTCCTTACATCTGCTGAATTAGAATTTGTGGATGCATAAGTAACTAGTAAAAAAAGGACCATCAATGCAGAATAAGGCGTGGGTTTTTTTAATGTGTTTTGAAATTCCTGCTAAGTTCTAAGTACCTACTTTAAGGATAATAAAATGCATATAAGTTAGTTTTGAGGAAATTTAAAAATAGCAAGAGAAATTATTTCAAATACTAGAGGACTATGGAAACTTAAGAAAATTAAAGATATAATTTCAACAGACATTACAAACAGTGGCTTAAGTTTCTCAAACCCAAGAGTATTCCAAATGCAAATGGGATTTACTTACTTTTATGATGGTAGGTTTCCATACTCTTACGAAACATTCACTTGAGATATGTCAGATGGGACCAGGGCACAACTAATAGATGCACAGCTATATGTATCACAGTCCTGTTTAAAAGTCACCAGCATGAGTTAATAGTAAGAGATTTTTCACGTTACTAAAATAAAAACATGTAAACTGGTATGTATACATATCATAGATTTGCTGTGGCATCAACACTAAATTGATATTAATTACTGGGGCTTTTTACGTAAAAATGACACTGCAGTATATAAAATGAGTTAAGATATTCATGCTGTGGTAGAATAGTCCCAGTTTTTGCAGGCTCGCTTAGCCTTGAGGAAGCTCTTACTGTAGGTACACAGCAAAACTCATCAGCAGAGCTCCTAAAGGAGGCACAGCCTGTAACAGCAAGAAGCATTTTTCTGCCAACACAGCTATAGCTTCTCTGCAGTGTTTCTTAACCCTTTCAAATCGTGGGACACCTGAATCTTTCAAGCAGGGCAGTGTGCGCGCGCGCGAAAATTTAGGTATCTTTACTTCCCAGTATCATTTGCTAGCTGGGAGGGCAGCAGAAGTATGATCAACGCTTTGGAAACATTTGCTTAGCCTGGACCTTTATCACCTCTGTGAAGGACATATGATAAGCATGGCAAAATACTCCTCTCATGGCTCGGTTTCATTCACACCAGAAACTCAACTTGTACCTCTATGCTGAGGAGGTAGTATGATGGTTTTCCCCCTGACATGCCAACATAACTATGTCAGCAAAATTATACTTCGCAACTCTTCCATCTAAATGTGAGAGGCTAATCCTTTCCAAATGGGGTCATCAATTATATTTCTACCAACTGCATGGAAAATCTGCCAGATCAGAGTGGTAGCATTTGAAAGTATTTTCAACTGCATGTCTAAAAAAGTCGCAAGGGACATGAGAAGCTTTAAAAATATTATTTATTAGTTACACTGAGAATATAGAAGGTGAAGATTTACTCAGCTGTCAAATGTGCTACTGTTATTTATACATTTACTAAATAAATAAAAAAAACCCACCAACAAATTCAGTTCCACATACAGTTTTGTAGCCAAATAAAAATAAAAAACTACAGCTAGTCTACATAAAGATGCCTTTTCAGGCTATTAAGACAAAGTGAGTTTCCATAGGATACAGTTTGAAAGAAGCTTTTACATATTTATTGCAGAAATACTCAGCTCAAAGATCTGGGATGAATATACATACTATATGTAGGCTTACCATAATTGTATCCTTTGTAGGTTCTTTTATTTTTGGCAACAGAAATGGTTTCCCAGTGCTGATCTTTAAGGGATCTACAGGGTAACCAGTTTGGCAGATGGCATTCTGTTAGCAAAATACAAATATTATTCTTATTGTCTGAATATCCAACCTATTACCAAGAAAAGCTCTGGAAACAAGCCAACATTAATAACATTAATAATATTTACTAACTGCACCAAGCCACTAAATGTAATAAAACTGCATATTGGGAGAGTGCAGAAGAAGAATTTCAGATGGTGTAGGTATTGAAGTATCGTTATTCAAACAACAAATGAGCTTTTTATGAGATAATTTAACCTAAACTCTATCCAGCTACTTAAACATCTGTAGAAGCAAACAAGAGCTTCCTGCAAGATGACCACTACATGAACCAGGAAGAGTTGGCTATTAAGAGAGCTAAATAGCTTTTGCACAGGAATCCACAGAGCTTCTGCCTTAGCAAGCAGACAGGAACGTTAAGTGCAGGATTCAGGAGCCTCTGCTGTAGTGCCCGGGGAGGGGGAGTGGGTGCTGGAGCACTGCTAGCCCTCCACGGCTCCTTCAAAGGCAGCTGGCAAATCCTTTGGTGTCTTCGGTGTGGGGGAATTTGGTTTTTTGGTCCAGGTCATTCACTTTCAGATCACTAGTGTGAAGAGGATTGCAAATCCCCTGCAGTGCACTTTGGCACACTACTATCACTGTTTAGCTAACAGTAGATGAATTATACCTACAGAAAAATGCAGACTTGTGACCTTATGTGCAAACTTGGGTCAAATGTGGTGATTTCTTAGGAACAAAAATAATGGGGGAAGGAGTTAAGAACAGACATAATTTCTTTGCAGTCTAAACATGAAATATTTTGTTGGGGTTTGTTTTGGTTTTTTTTGTTGTTGTTTTAAAGTGAACCTTGAACTTTCATTTAGACTGTTTCTTTTGTTTTTCAGTGGTGCAACACCTCAAAATATGTGCAATATTTGGAGAGAGGTGCGCATGCGTGTCTGTCTCTGAGGGAAAGATTTAAAAAAAAAAAAAAGGAGGTTCAGGTCACCACTTAGTGATATTTGGGTTGTTCAGTCATCCAGTTATTGATATAGCTCTAGTTTTAATATCTACAGATCTGGAATCATGGTACTTGCTGGAATTGTGATCTCCTCCAACTGCTCTGGAGGAGTAAAACAGAAAAACTACTCGCCCTCAAATGAGGGCTGCAGTGAAGAGTATTTGAAAGACGTGACCTACCACCCCCTTCAAGATGTCTCAGTGCCCCAGACAAGGAAGAAGCCAGAGGATTGTTAGTGCCGGAGAGCAGAAATTCAGGAAGATTAATTGCAGTAGCAGAAAGAAGAGGACTGAACAGGAGACTGAGCTCTAGATTTACATAGCAGAACTAGAGCATTTGCAAAACTAAGAAAGGAACTCCCGTCCCTCATTTCTCAGTCTGAACCCCTCATCACTTGGCAATATATCAAATTAACCTTGTTATAGTCCAATTATTGTTCAGCACCATGTTAAATTTGCTTGTTTCCTTTTAAGAAAATTTATATCTCTGTCTTCTTATGCACATCTTTACATACTCTTAAAACACCAGCATCTTGTCTTTTAGACTAAAAAGCAAGATCTACCTTGAAGCAAGGCGTAATCCCAGATGTTTGCACTTTGCAGTGTCTTACACCAAAAAAAGTTTCAAATTTAAAATAATAATAAAAATACAAATTCCTAGCTTACTTGGGAATGTGACAATGCAGCGAGGTAGAGAAGAGTATTCTTGGCTGCTGTTACATTGGGAAATAAGATCTGCAGCGTGAGGTTTGGCATTGGAAAGTATTCACCATTTTCAATCTGTAAGAAAAAAGTTTTGATTAGTACTTTCCTTATTTTATTGTGGGTTTTTTTCCCCCCTTTTCTATGTTTTTTCTTTTCTTCTGTTTTTTTTTTTTCTTTTTTTTTTTCTTTTCTTTTTACATTTCCACAGTCAGTTATGCAAAAAGTGGTGTGATGAACTCTTACCCCCCCCCCCCGAGAACAGCCTGTTGTGAATTAGAAGACACATTCTCCTGTGGTCTTTGGTAATGGAATGCTCTATTGAAGGAAATCAAATGGACAGGATGAAAGGGGCCATTTTGACAGATTCTTTCTTGTTATCTTGTTTACTGCATCCTCTTACCATCCAGGACTTCTATCTAAGGTCATTTCATTGCAATTTTTAATAAAGCCCCCAAAATGCTTTAACATGGGAGAGGAGCCAATGCTGAGTACAGTGGCTCCTGCCAGTTCCTCCTCAGGTGTGCTGAGGCAACAGCCCTCCTTGCTCACCTGCTCCTCTCCCCTCTTTTCCCTGAGAAGATCACAGGACATATCTGTAAGCTGCTGCTCCTTCTGAACAGGCCTGCTATGGCTGAGGATAGAGAAAACGCATTGGTGGAATTGGTGGCAGGGGAATTGGCAATCCTGTCTCAGAAGTGGACGAGCTTAATACGTACTCAAGATCCTGTTTTAACTTTTTTCTTCTGACTACTTATTTGTGATAAGCTGCTTGCAGAGATGAGTTGTGCTCATGAGATCATAAATGGTATGCTCTGCAGTCCACCAGCTTTTATATTCAGAAAGCAAAGATTTTGAAGTGAGATGAATAATGTCTTAAACATCCACAAAAAGCCTCGGGATTACTGGATTTGAACTTTTAGAATAAAAAAAAAAAAGTAGCTGAGTAAGACACTGTGGGCTAAAAAAAAAAACCAAAAAAACCCCACAACCTTTGCCATTGCTGTTTAGTGAGAGCAAGACCTTTCCCATGCCCATTTTTTATAGACAGAAAGTTGATTCAGAGACTTTTATCTTTTGTATATGGGACCTTTGTTCAGCATTGGATTTACACTGGGAAACAAGGATGTTCTCAAGATAACTAAATTCAGTCCTACTGCAACTTGAGGCTGGGCTTCTAGTCCATTAAATATCTTTTCCAAGTGATTTTAGTTTGCAGTATTCATTCCATTAGGAAGACAACGTTCTTAGAGTATGGCATTTGCCTTTTTCAAAGCTGACCGGATGTTGAAAGTATCTGTTCTGACCTACGTTCATTGCAATTTAAGTTCTCATTTACCAGGGCATGCTCTCTTTCCCCTGCTGAGGGCAGGGGCTCTAAAACCCACCAGAACTACTCCACAGGAGATGGACCACTCTGAGAACCTCTGACTCACCTTATTCCAAAGCAAGCGGGGGGGGGGAGTGTTAAAACACAAAATTCTCATGTAGAAGGTCTAACATATTGCATAGCTGCTACTTAAGTAATAGGCTATCACATTAAGTGATTAAAACCAAATTAAAAAAAAAAAAAAAAGAAAAAAGGGAAGAGATGAAGCCAGTACCTATATCATGCAGTTTTACTTGTTTCTTACCCTATAATGCAGAGTAACTTCATCCCCAATCTGCTCTGTTGTGTTAATAGCAATAGGGACGGTATCATTTGCTGCAATTATAACATGGTGCTCTTTGAAAACACTGTGGGTTAAGAAAAAACCAAAACACAATAAGCACAAAAGCTTCATAAAAACTCTAGCATTTAATAATATATGTCTTTTCATTATTTCATTAATCCTCCAGGACTAGAGTCTTGCAATTAAGAGTGCACTGCTACTTCCACTAAAGTGCAACTCATCCATTTTCTGATTAGTGCTCACTTTTTATTATGTACATTTCAAATGTTTTGTTCAGATAAAACTACAAAATGAGCAAACATTGTTCCCAAAAATAATACATCAGGGCCTGATTGTGCTGCTCTTATTCTAGCTGTGTAGTTCCTTGTGCTAAGAGTATTGCCATGTGAAACAGGAAGTGTCCTATAAAAGAGAGAACGAAGTAAAAAGAACAAAACTAGCATGTTCTAAATTCAATCTTGTTCCCTATGGGACAAAAAAGGCTGTATTTGAGCCATGAAATGCATCCAATATGAATTTGACTTAATTATTTACACCTGCACACCATGCAATGTTCTTTACTGATAATATTTATAATGGTTTTCAGGGATGGAATTTAACTGAATTCTAGCTATTTCTGAAAATAAAGTATACTACAAGACCTGCTTTAAAGTTTATGTCTGAACTGATAAAAACAAACCCCTGAGAATCTAAAATTAAGGCTAATTTTTGAAGCTGGAAATCAAACCCTATGCCATGCAATATTATAGCAATACAAACTCACGGCCATCAGGAAGCTGGAAGTGTTTGCTTTCTTATGTACCTGAAATGCCTTTGAATGAATAGAGCAAAATACAAGAATCAACAAAAGCTGCTGTTGTACTTGCAAACTGCAGATCAAATATAAAGAGATAGAAGGAGCTACAGCAAGATAGGGACAGTGACTGCTCCATTATTTCATATAACTGCTCTTTTCAATGCAGCCTGTGCTTCCTATTCATGAGACTAGAAGCTGTCATTTGTAGATACTAACTGAGCACAGCTCAACAACAAAACAGTACTATATTCTCTTTGAACACCTGCTCTTTACTGTGCTAGCAAATAGAAGTACAGAGAAGCATCAATATCTTACAAATATTAATCCTACTTCATATTTTACTGGAATTGTAACATGTCCTCTGTTGTCACTCAAGGTCTCAGGTGGTTCTTCACTGTCACTAAAATAAAACAACATATGCCGCTCAGATCAGACTCTAATATTCATCTGCACATGCAACAGGACTACTAGGCAGGAAAGGACCTGAAGAAACTGAAATACCTACAGCTCTGGGTATGAAAACACACTACCCATTTCCAATTAATTACTGTCTCTAAAAATAAATTCAAAAGACTATTTCCAGTAACTAAAAAGGTAAGTCCTGCACCAGTCCCAGCTCAGAGATGCATCTTTGTTAAAGTTACAGACTGTAGTTGACTGAATGAAAACGGACCAAATAAGGGCCACTACTCTCACACCATCCCTGTATTATGCAGGGACGGCAAACAGAGTGCATTCCTTTTACCCATCCAGCTCTATCACAGAAAACTTCTGCAGTGCTCTTGCTCTTTGAGGGCAAGACCTTTTTGTTTAGCATAAACTGATTCATGCTAAAGTATGAGGCAATTTTGTAAGAGAATAAACCTTTTCTGAAGGCAAAACTACTGGGAATTATGACTCATTTATGATTCTCAGGCTCTAGAGACAAACAGCTATTTATTTAGTCCACTCAGTCCGCTGCTGGACTGAGTACATCCATAAAGCTGCCAGCTCTACAGATTGTTTAACCACTTCTGACTTTAGAAAAGTCATCCTTGTTTTACTACGAAACACAAAGCTGTAGAGCTTTCTAAGAAAAAAAAAAAATCAGAAGGTAAACAAGCAATGATTGCAACTAACCTTGTTGCGTATACATGAATAGTAGCATTTTCCAGGAGATACGATGCATTGAATTGGAATGATATTTTGAAGGAAATCTGGAGAAATACATTACACATTTTAAAAGAAAAAAAAAAGGAAATAAAAGCACACTAATAAGGCTTGACTTAATGAAAAATGAGCAAAATTTTGCTACTTTTACCTATGGAATCCTTATTCACATTTTAACCCTTTTCTATGAAGGAATCAACTTTTTTGAATTTGCCCCAACCAAGAAGGAAATAACAGTTATCACTTATTAAACAGAAGCTTCCAATTTTCAGAACTGAGAAGCCTCAGTAAAACTTATTATATAGTATATTAGAAATACATTGCTAAATAATTCTTAATACAAACCAACTGGTCTTGCAAGCAATTTATCAAAACCATTTTTTTCCTCCAATGAGAACCATCAAAACCTGGCAATTGCAGTGGTGATGAGCTGCCTAAATAAGGCTGCTGGAATCTCAATATATAGTAAAACACCTAGAATACTGAACAGAAATTTTTACAATGTAAATAAATGACTACTAGGTCTCACAAAAATTCCTTACTCATTAGAACTAGGGCAAATCTATCACAATTTGACACTACACAAGATTTGGGAACACTGTCCCAAACATGTCCCTCTTCACACCCTGACACTTAAGGGTAATTTTATATGAAGCAAAAGTTTTACTATTTGTTACTGTACAGGATTTTTGAGCTCAGACTTTTATTTTTTCTTTAATGTGTACAAATCTTTATTACAAAGTGACCCAGAGAAAGTTGTCTTAGATATTTCTTCATATTAAAAAAAAAAATCCAGGAAAAGGCTTTAAAAAGGAATGTGTTAGGGATGCTTATCAGTGAATAAGAGATTAATTAATTTCTGAATGCAAAGGAGAGTATGAAATTTCTAAATTTAGGGATCTATAGCTACAGACAAACCGACAATGAAAGCATGTAAAGAAAATGAGAAAACTCCAGTAAAGCTGGGAATGGAACATTTGTGGGCACTGGCATTAGGTAGTCTGCTCATTTGGCTTCAAGAAAGTAACAGCTGATTTACTTCCTACAAGTCCAAGACAAGCTGGAATGTGTATGTGGGAGGCAATATAAGAGGACATCTCTCCTGATCCTCCCCCTCTGTTATGTATCTGCAACACAGACCCGATATGACAGGGGAACTGACAAGAAACTGCCAGGAAAGACAGTTTGTCTTATTTGCATGCAATTTGATATTTCCCAATTCAATATCAGAACTATTTCAGTGAGGCTTAGATGCATATTTTCAAAGGCTAAGTTTAGCTAAAGCTCCCTCTCTATTCCAACAGGAGATACAGACTTATCACTAGAGCTGTTCAAGCTGGAGCTTGATTTTTAAGTGGACTGCTTGCTGGAAAGGTCTCTCACTCCCCACTGAGCAGAGGTGAAGTCTTGATGCCTGGCATTGGCAGATCCAGATTAGCATTTCCAGATACCAGCCTATTCTCTTTTCAACCGATTAAATTTCATATACAAAATAACTAAAGTCATAGGCTCCAACCTGTGGAAAGCCACAGTATCTAATGTCTTATCAGTATATCCTAACCAATATCCTATACTTCTGAAGACAGACCCTTCTGGCCAGGCATGCCACTTGTCTTCTGTCAGTGTCAATGATAGCAATATGCACCTTTTACCTCCTCACATACCACATCTGACTGCCCAGTTGCTGAAGACCTGATGTTTTCTTATCTGGCTCAATGCAGTTCATATCAAGAATAGCTTGGGAAACACGCATGGACAGGTTTTGGGGTGAATGCAAGACAAAAGAAATTCAGAGGTGATAGGGACTGCCCTGGCCTTAGAACAACATGGAGCAAGAACTTGCATGCAGGGGAACTTTTTACCTCTTCTGCAGGTTTTAGAAATGGATATCCCACTTTACAGATGATGATGTGATTAGATTCACAACTATCTTTCTGTATATCCTAAAGGAAAAAGAAAGTGAAATCAATACCCTGTGCAAACTCTTAAAATTTTGACTAAGCGTCAAGGGCTTATCAAACATATATACCATTGTCACTTTTCATCATCAAAACATCATAAGAGTCAAAGCCTTAATTTAACTGGAATAAAAATAGGAAGCCACAACTTCTGCAAAACAGTTTCCACCTATAGACATCTACATTAATTAGTTGCCATTATTCCCTTCCAGTGAAAGCGTTTGGAACATTAGCAATTATATACAAACTGGACATCATGCAAACAGCCATGGGATCTAGCAGATCAACATATGTATAAGTACACGGTTTTTACATGTAATTTTGTAAATGTGTTCCTAACTTAGCAATAAAAGTGACATTCATACTCCATACATTATGGCCACAGGGTCAGCAACAGTGCTATGGATCCCTGACTTCTCCTAACATGCAACATCAGGACTTTTGATTGGAAACAAACTTCTCAAATGTTTCCCACCTGAACTGAGGTGAATTCATAGCATATCTACTGAGGCAGGCAGAAGGACAGCTATTTTGGAAATGCTGTCTGAGGTAGGCATGAGGCAGGCACTGATCTACGCTACCCTCCCATGACAGTGCTTATTCTATACATGTGCAAAAGGAGAATCCTAGAGGCTCAGGAGCCATACTGATGAATAATGAGGCATTTCTGGCTCTACAGATGTACAGATGATTCATGATGCTGACGTTCATCTGAGATGCAGGCACTTACTGTCTAAGTGTCATTGTGAAACTTGCATCTGTCGTTAGTGGAGGCTAGGCCATAGTCCACCCAGGTCAAAACAAATACACTCTTTTAGAGGTATAAGCAAGGACAGCACTCCCAGGGAATCTCTTGCAATCAACTGAGATGATGCCAGAGCAGTGGAATTCAGGCTTAATACAAAGGCTTCCTCAGATCTCCCCAGCAATATACGTTATGATAAATGTGATAATGCAAAAAATTCCTACCTCAATGCCAGCAAAAATAACATTTGGAAAATACTGAACCAAAACTCTTGTATTATAGGCATTGTCTTTTTTGTTCTTGACAGAGAGCTGGATGGTGAACTTATCATTGCGTAACTTCACAATGAATGGAGAAGAGCTGTAAAATAAAGTAAGAATGTTGGACATCTTAACTTTGAATCTGTTTTTAAAATAAAGAGGAACTTCTTTCAGTGTCCAGACTATGTTGTTTCCAATTTGGAAATTATGCCACAGCATTATCTTATTAGACTACAGAATTTATAATTTACATAGAAGTTTTGTACAGATATCAAGTGATACAATAAACCCAGTGTAGTTACCTGTCTCCAGCTATGCTTGCTTTTACATTCAAAACAAGATCTGAAATGCATTTATTTTTGGCTCCACAATCTTTTGCGAAAGGAATCTGCAACAATAGCATTTTTATTCTCAATTTTATTACATTATTAAAATTAAATACTTGCTTTTTAATTCATCATCTAATTTTATATAAGGTATTCTGTCTGACAATCAAAGAAGTCTTCCCTAATATTAATCAGTTAAACATGCCGATATCCTGTAAAGTGCATGGGTGAAACATAACCTTCCTACTCATTCCCTTTTAAGTGATTCATCTAGGTTAGCAAAAGAGGCAATAGTAAAAGTATGAATGATGCCAAGCACCATCAAAGCATATGACTAACATTCCCCTGCTCTATGTAAAAAATGACAATAAAATTGCTTGTACTCTCTTCTATCTTCAGTTAACTCTGGACAGCTTTAAAACCCCAGGCTGGTTCCCAAGCACACTGAATTGAGCTCTTCACTCCTGAAGGCTCATTTAGAGGAAACATCTTCTGGACAGGCTCAACAACCCTCCCTCTTTAGCCAATTTGTGGATAATACTTTCAGCTCTTGTGTGGGCTATGAATTTTACTTTAAATACTTTGGTTATTAATACCGAATCTTGCTGACTTACATATTCAGATATTGAATTTGGCAAGTTGCTGTCAAGAACAGGTCCACTCTCTGGATCAGAAAAATTGAACTCCAGCAAAACCTTTACAGAGTCCTGAAAGTCAGGCTTATCCTAGAATATAAAGAAAACAAAATCGCTGTTATAGACATTCACTTTAATATCTAAAGAGGTTAAAAAACCCCAAACACAATGCTGAAGTAAAATATTTTTCAGTCACATTGTCGCCATCCTTGCTTAGAGAAACATTTGAATGCTTGCAATTGATGATAAAGCATTTAATGCACGAGCCAACTCTTATAAATACCTACTGATGTTTTTGTGTATCTCATCTCATCATAAAAATGTCACATAGCCTGAGCTTATCCAACACAGTTTCATTTAAGAATGTCTCAGAACTGTCAACTCATAGCCTTTCCTCTTTAAGGACAACTAAAAGGATCAGTAAGATGAACAGCAGTAGTATCACCTTGTATGAAGTCAAATTGAGACCTGCTATTAGATGTATTGCATACTCAAGCAAGTTCTAGGCATCATTTATCATTAGTCTTGAATTATGATAAAACTGTGAAGTTGCTAAATGTCTTAAATATGGGTAGCTTATAACATACACCTCCATTCACTCTGCACATTAGTTACAATCTGGGCAATTTCATACTCACAGTTGCTAATTACATTTCTGTTTTATGGTGAATGAGTATTCTCTATCCCAAACCTAATTTGCGAGTTTTTGACTATATTTTAGTAGAAGGAATTGCACCAATATGCAAACTAGACTTCCAGCTCACATTCTCCTGCTGAGTTTTGAATGTACCTAGACTGTTAACCACAACAGCTGCTTAGTTCCACTAAGTGTTATGCTCTTAAGACAGACACAAAGAGACAAAGGTAAGTAGACTGTACATATAAGTAAATAGTTTATATCTATATACATATACAAATATATAAATCCTAAGCAGTAAACAAATTTTATGTACACTTAAGATTAATTCTGGATGCAGATTTTTTGTCCAATTTACAATTAATGGAATACATTTGGATTATTATAATGTCAACATGAGAAAAACACTTTAAATTATTTACTTGCCAACACGTAGAAGGTATGTTTAATACATTCTGACCCTTTTATATTTTTTTGCATTTTCCTCTCACGGCTTTCTGTGAACAAGCTTCGAGATATTTGTCTTTGTGAGTCAAGAGTAATCCAATACTGCAGACCTGCAAAGGAAGTAGAGATCAATATTTTGAACCAATTTGCCTCCACACATTCCTATTTTTCCCAGTATCTTAAATACATTTTGAATAGTGAATTTGAGAGTTGCATTCCATTTTTGGAGAAATAAATGAATGTAAGCACAGCAGTTTTATAATGTAAGGATTCCATAGGTTAGTGCTTATCCTACTTACTGGATTCAAATGTATCTTCCTTCGATTTTAGTCTGGTCTTAAAACAAATTGCACCATTTATGCATATTGTTTTTCTTTTATTTATCTGACAAATTTTGTTGTTGGATATTAATGCTTTTGGGTGTAAATTGCATGGAAACGTTTACTTCAGCCACATCACGAGACCTTAACAAAAACACAAAAAGAGAGAAAGTGCCTTGAAAATAATAGCAGCAACTGTTTAACTTCTTAAGAATGAACTTATAAAAGTGTGCAACATTGAACATTAAAATACACACATATGATGGTCTAGCAAGTAATTAACTATAGACTCTATACATAGTACCAGTAAACAACAAATTAAAGAGAAAATGGTCACAGGGTTTCTCCACAGCGCTGTACTTTCTTCAAAACAGATACCAGATAAAAGGAAATATTTTCAAAAGCATTTAAGCAATTCTATAGAGCCAGTCCCATTTTAAAAGAGACTGAAGACCCAGACCCATCCTCGAGAGTATCCACAGGTGAACATGTTGTTATACACAGGCTGGAGGGTAGTGTGTCATCTCTTAGGCTGTGGGTAGATAAACAGGCTGAGATTTACTACGAATTTGCCTCACTAACTCCCCTTCACCCCTGTCCCTGCATCACGTTCCTGCCTCTCCCTTTGCTCTGGCTCAGTTCCTTTTTTGGCCTCGAGATGGAGTATGCCAGTGTACTAAACCAGCAGAAAATTTAGCTGGCAAAATAGCTTTCTTCAGATTTGTGATCTAAACAATGCAGTGAAGAGGCACCTCATTGTGTTCACACATGGAGCTTTTAGAAAGACAAATTACCAGATGAAACTTAGGGACATGGTTTAGTGGGCATGGTGGTGTTGGGTCAATGGTTGGACTCGATGATCTTGGAGGTCTTTTCCAACCTCAATGATTCTATGATTCTATGAAGGTGAGAAGCTAGCAGCTTGAGGATGGTAGCAAGACCTGACAAACTTGATGGTGAGTTAGGTGGAACAGCAGGACAGGGAAAGCAAGGAGCTAGCTTAGCAGTTACCTTACCAGAGAAAGAACTGTGAAATAGTTTTAGTTGTGCTTTAGAAGTGAGGGATTACATGTTACCTTGTTTATTTCTCTTAATAGTATTTTTCCCTTCTCCCTTAAAAATATATTGCCCATTATGCCATCTGAATCATGCTCTTTTGTAAAGAAAAAGAATTCACTGTTCACCAGAAAGTTTAGTTAAATTTTTCCAAAATTTTTTGTAGGGAGTCAAACTAGAGTTTTCTTATTAGGAAGTCAAAGGAGTTTTCTTAGCGACCTCTTTACATTTGAGCCCATCCTTGATATTGCCAATAAGATAACATGAAATATAGCGTAGAAAAGAGAACACTTAGGGTTTGTTTTTTTTTCTATTTTACTTTCTCTTTTCGCAAGTGGAATCAGTTTCTGTTTTGAATATGATCTAGGGGGACAAGGTCTTCATGCTAGGCTAACAAGGTTTCTAAAACATTCCTATACTTATTACTATTATCTATTAAGTTTTATACTACTTCCTCTAGAGAGACATGATAATATGAAGATTCACAGCCAGTGTCAAAGTATGAGATAAAACTAGTACGAAACCAGTATTCTCACAACAGTCCAAACTGTAGTGCATGTAAGTTACATAGGTTATCACAAGACAAAATGGTTCTTTTCTAGCCTAACAGCTGCTGTGAGTATCCATACCAGAAGAGGGCAGCCCCACCAAGGCCTCCAATGGTGACATCAATCAGCCTGTCATCGTTTAAATCCATTTCTCCATGCACAGACTGGCCAAAAAATTTCACTGTTTCCCCATCTCCACCTGATGCAATACGCTGTGGAAAGCATTAAGAAGTTTATGTAGTGCATATTGAAGGATTTTATAAGAACGTTCAAGATGCATTTGTTGGCAGTTAGATGGCTTTTAAACTCTTTAAATATATTATATTTTCATTACAATAATCCTAAAAGGGTTACCATGGTGATGAACACACTATAAATTTTCAGAATTACAAAATAACTACTTTTTTGGCTGTGCAGAACATTTTGAAGGTTTCTAATAAAAACATGCAACTTTCTTTTCTAACAATATTAGAGTCAAATTTGGTTAAATCAGACCGAGTTTAAAAGTACAGAGCATTTTAAAAAAAGAAGCTGTCATGACAGGTGAAGTTACAGTTTGATTCTACATTGGAAAGAGATGGGAAAACAAGATTTGTGCTACATACACTTACAGCAGCTGCCAACCTGTAAAGTTTTACTTCATACCTGTGTGTATTTTTTACTGATTGTGTTGCCACAGCCATGATAAATATAAACAGCTCCCCGATGATCATCCTCTAAGGGAGATCCTATTACAATGTCATTATACCCATCAAGATTGAGATCCTTCACCACAGCAATCGCAGTCCCAAAGCGTGCACCACAAGGCTCATTCTTAAGAACTTTGCAGGTGTCACGTTTTAACAGCGAACAGCATGCTTGCTTTATAGGTTCAAGACTCATCTGATATTCAAACTTTGTCTGTGAAAGAACAGATTTAGAGTTTGTGGATTTCCATCAACATTTTAGCAATACAGGTTTTTAAGAGCTCCTGTACAGAAGACAAACTGATGAATTAAATGAAATAATTGCATCCTATTCATAATGATTGAGTTCACTGTAGAAACTGTGATTCTGTAACTATAACTCAAGCGTTCTTTTTGAGCAGCAGGTGGGAAAAGACATTCTCGCTCCCTCTCTTTCTGCATCTAGATGCTTATGCATATTTCTTGAAGTTAGAGGTTCACAGGAAAGCATAGTATCATATTTGGATGTTATTATAAGTAAACCACTTCATTCTTAAGATAGTGTATAGATTTCTTCCAAAGGCATTCTTTTAACCTGAGAAGCAAGCCAAGTTTCTGATGAAACACAGATGGCAATACTGTTATTCCAGAAGAAGAGACAGCAGTTCTCTTATGTAGACTGAATTCTATCCTCAATAGACACATACTCCATGGCCTTACATATGAATTCTTCTGGTCAGTGTCCAGTGTGCATCCTAGACCAAAACCACACATACAGTATGGTATGTAACCAATCTTTCCAAGAGATTGGCCCCACGAGTTCCACGTTAGAGATTAGCAGCAGCAAGCAGTTGCTGCATCTCCTTTATTTGGAGATGGATAAAAAGAAGCACAGGAAAAAAGTTTCAAATCCTTGCATTACTGGAGGACATGGAATTTTTGTTCCCTCGCCAACTCTATTCACCAGCAATTTGTTGTTAGCAACATGCACGTAAAAACTGGAAGAGTTCCTTTTCAAATAGATCCAGTCTCTTCAGGCCCTTTTCTTGCAGCAGTATTTTAGGAGGCCATCATTCCCAGGACCTACTTTGATATGCGTTATAACAATACACAATGGTACTGGACTAAAAGAAAAAAGAAGTATGCATAGACATTGGAAGGAGAGACGTATCAAATTAAGAAACTGAGGTGTATCTGGTATATTCCCAAATCTAGTCATGACATACTTAAAAGCTTTTAGATGTATGGACTTTAGCTCTAGGTTGGTAAGCAAGTCACAAGAATACTGGAGCACACACTTTTAGAATGGATGAGCCCTACTGTTCCCTAATGAGTGAAAGCAAAAAGAAAATGTGATAGAAAATTAACCCTATAAATTTGCATCTATGCCATATTGCAGTTTACAGGATATAGTGCTTATCTATATAATATACTCCATTAGAAAAAAAGGTGAGAAAAAAAGTTTGAGAAGAAAGTTTTCAGAAAATAATCTGCATTATACTCTCAATTGTCAAAATCCTGTTTCTCTGTTTTTAACAGGTCATCTTCCCCAGCTCAAATTATCATATTTCTTTAAAATAAGGATATGAAGACAGTAAGGAGCACGTTCTGTTCCTGGTCAATAAACATCGTCCTTACCTTATTCAGACCATAAACATATACTTTCCCTTGCTCCTCTTTTTCAGTTCCCATATAGGAGCTCCAACAAGAAGGTGGTCTGTAAATGAGTCCCTATCGATGTCGACTGTGGTAATAACACCCCCAAAGTATGATCCAATCTGCAGTAAAATAGAAGGTATAAATCAGAGAGAGTCAGCAACACTTCCTATTCAGAGACTTGTTTTATAGTTGCTTACAACAATGCCAAAATTTAACCACTAGGCAGAAGTTTTCTTTGCTACCTAGAAAATCTTTTTGGTCTGTTTGCCTTTGAAGCTTGTTTTCTGTTTCAGGGTTTGTTGTCAGATTTTTTATTTAAAAATGGTCCATTCAACTTTCAACTCTCCTGAGTTTGAAAGGTACAAATGGTGCCTCCTACCTGCTTAGGGGAGTAGGACCTCTTAAGACAGCATTTGAATAGAAGTGTCTCGGGGAAGCTAGTTTTCTCTTCAGTCCCAACAATAATACATAGAAGGAGCAAAATCAATGATCTTAGGCTTGCCAGGGGAAAAAGGTAGGATGATGGATAAGAGCTCTGAGATAACACAGTGCAGGCAGTCTCCAAAATTCCCAAGTTGCCACTGAATGCAGAGGAACAAGATTTACACAAAGAGCTAGATACATTCATAGACTGGGTACAAGGTGTGGGATTTATCTGGTTACATTCACTTTACAGCTAAGATAGACACCCTGCATTTCCTTTACACTCAACATGAGAAGCAGACCCTTCTAGTGCAGGATGCATTCTCATCCCACAGAAGATGCTTCAAATAGGCCAGATCCCTCAAACTTTAAAAATGCCCACTTTCCTTCTTTGACTCTAAAAGGATCAACTGATTGTCTGAGCTGCAGATATCAGCTGTAAAAGATGAAAATTAGGTAACCTGAATTCTCCTGAAAGAAGCTTGTACTGCAGCCTGGGGAGACCAGAGTAGTCAGGTCTTTCAACCCTCACGTGCATAATATTATACTACCATCTTCAATTATACGATTACATGTTGTTTTTTCCTGCAGGAACAACTCTCAATGAGCTGCTACTCAACATAAACAAGCAGCTATTCAATATTTCATGCTATCCCAGCTGATCTCTCTTGCACAGAACCCTGCTTGTCACACCCATTTCCTGCCAGTGACATACCCCTTCCACTCAGTGGACAGAGAAGACTCAAGTGCAGAGATGGCTACAACCACTTTGACACTGGCAAAGGTTTACCCCACAAAGAGAAAATTTCCAAGGGTCTCTGACTACTCTAAGTCCACTTTCCATTACTAACTAGACCAGAACATGTACCTAACCTTTCTTTCTGATCTTGCTTAAAACTCTGTTTCATTTGCTCTTCTGATACAGAGTTCTCATTTGAAATCATTATTTCTATTTCTCATGCCATATTCCTCTCATATATTAATCATGAATGCATACTTACTTGATCTCCATTTAACCTCTGAAGTACTTGTACCTCTTTTCCTTCCATTTTATAAATGATAACTTGGCCAGTATGATTGTATCGTGGCTGTCCTGCTATGTACAGTATGCCTCCAGGTGTCAATGCTGAATTCACACTATATCCTAGGAAGCAGAAAAGAAGTCAAGATGCAGTACACACAGAATGCATCAGAAATACTTGCTGTGATTCAGAGCCTTTTTAAGGCTTATTCTACAACTAGATGTTTAGCCCTACTTATGCTAGGGAATAACAGCAGAGTCAAACAAAAGGGCCGGATGTATATTGCCTACAGTCTCAGTCATGAGCACCACTGTGCCATTAAACCTGTTCACAGGCTGGTGAGTCACGTTCACTTTGCCATTCTTACATAGTGTAATAATATGATGGTACTGATGAAATAACTGGTGAACAGCTGGCTGAAAATCTACTTTCAAAGAACAGTTGTTACTGGCTCATTGTCAAACTGATAGAGTATTTCAAGTGTGATTCTGGGGGCATTTTGAACCTAGCTCTGTTTAATATTAACAACAATTTACCAACTTGAGTGAAGGAAGACAAAAAAATTTGCAGATGAATCAAAACTGTGGCAGGGTTGCAAGTATTCTGGAGGACAGGATCTAAATTCAAAATAACTTTACCAAATCAGAGATATAAAAAAAAAAAGCTAATGGAATTCTGTGAAGACGACAAACAATGTACTTAGGGAAAATGAAATTATTCTAGTGTTGACTCTTCATCAATAAAAACGTGGCTTAAATGAGATAACAGAGCGCAAACAGAACCATGAGGTGTAGAAAGCAAGACCTAGAGTAGAGAGCAAGGCCACTGACATGCTTTTTGGTAGAAAAGGCTGAGAGGAAAACAATAGCCTGCCAATATGCAAAACGTTATAAAGAAAACAGAGGTAAAATGTTGTTCTTGTCCATTGAGTGACAGAAATTGGCTTAATTTTAAGCAAAGATTCAGACAATATTGTATAAAAAAAACTTTAACTAGCAAGGCAGAGAAAAACTCAAGAAGAATACTAGGGGAATCTGAAATCTTCTCTGAACAGATTAGACATCTCTATTGGGGAAGACTAGATATGCTTAGGGGGCTATAAGTGTTTGGACTAGTTTTTTTGATTGTAGTAGTGATTTTTTTTTTTTTTTTTAAAGAAGAAAAAAAGAGTCATATCATAGACACGTCCATACATTATAAATTTTCCCAGGCTCCTAGAATATAAGATAATATTCTGTAAGAGAATCTTTGTGAATGAGATTAGAGAGAGGTTTTGTAGCATTTGTTGAAAAGCGTTATAAGATGGGCTATTTCTCTTACCTAGATAGGCTGCAAGGGGTTCATTTTTTTTCCGAAAGCCTGTCACAAAAAGCGTCATTAGTTAGCACTGAAATACCACTGTTCTTCACCATGAGCACTGTACCGTTCCAGTCATATGCTCCAACTGCTCCAAGCATGATCCAATCCTTATGCAGAGAAAAACAAAAAGCCTGTTCTCTATGTGAACCATCTTTAGACGTTCATTGATCACGATGCTCATGTTTGGGTAATGCTTCCTGTATACTTGCAATATTTAGCCCTGCTTTTCCTACTATAATATGGCCCCTACAACATCTTCCCCTCTTTGTTAAAAACACAGCCAAAAAAAGGCCATTCAGGAAAAGCAGCAGAATGAAACATAGCTCCTACAACTTCAGCCCACTATTCCAGGCCAAAACAGAAAGACGAGATTTAGCAAAGCTAATCAGAGAATACAACACTTGAATACATTCCCAGACAAACTTTCAGAAACTTGAACCTTTCTCTGTTGAATCTGTGAGTATTTAAAAAGAGCATTTTGTCAATGAGAAATGGTTTGCTGACCTTTCTTGCCTAAAGGCATGAATGTAGTCTTCTAGATAAGACAGACACCAGATTTTGTCAATGCACCAAGGACTGAAGACCCACTTCTGAATAGAGGTTCTGATGACAGCAGGTCAGTTCTTTGGGAACTTCAAGAATATGCTCTACCAAATAAATAATCTTATAAATATTCCTCAGGCTCCCTTATCAGGATAATACTCATTTCTAAGGTATGATACACCATCTGAAGCATAACATATAACACAGTGCAGAGAGTAAAAATGAATGGAGAGTATTTCTGCAATAAAGTATTTACGTTAAATCATATTGAAGGTCTTTTATTCTCTGTTTTACCAGTGATATGCTGAGCTGTATACAAAGCCATGTTAAAGGTTTTCTTATGTATATCAGTTTGTCTTGGATTCCTCAGTGTTTGCTTGGTTCAATTACTCTATTTTGTTCTTTTCCACTGTTGCTATCTTTTGTATCTTTAAAGCTTAACTCTTCCCAGTTCTTTTGATCTCATGTTAAATTTTCATTTAATTTGTGTACACTGAGCAGATCATCACAACGGATACTTTCTGATTTTCAATAAATAAAATATGTAGGGAGTGATTTTCTGCTAATACAAATTCCCAGGGATTTTTGCATCCCAGTTTAATAAATATTTACCCCTTGAGAACTGAGGTATTCAATGTATTAACAGAACTAAGAATATGTTGTGTTACTAATAATGCAGATCATATCCATTACAGAAATATCCTTTATATCTCTTCTGTCTCAATTTCACCAAAACAATATCAATTTATATATTTATAGAGAACAGTTTTATAGTTCACAGAATGGTTTGAGTTGGAAGGGACCTTTAAAGGTCATCTAGTCCAACCCCCTTGCCATGGGCAGGGACATCTTGCACTAGATCAGATTGCTCAAAGCCCCATCCAACCTGACTTTGAACACTTCCAGAGATGGGGCATCCACAACTTCTCTGGGCAACCTGTTCTAGTGCCTCACCACCATCGTAAAAAAATTTCTTCCTTATATCCAAATCTAAACCTACCCTCTTTCATTTAAAACCATTGCCCCTTGTCCTGTCACTACAGACCCTGGTAGAAAGAAAAAATAAATCACATTATAGAAAATTCTCCTGATAGGAAAGTGCTATGGGAGCACCGAATTTAGAGTTTGTGTGAAGAAGGTACTTATTCTCTTAAGCTTTCATTGTTTATAATAATTCATTATATACATTTTACAAAAAACTAACTGGATTACAGGAAACTCCAAAACTTCCAACAGCAAACAGGACTGTACAAAGAATTCTGAAGTACTCATTCCAAATTTATGCCATCATCAAGAAAAATCTACTTTGTAAAAGAACTTCTATTTTCAAACTGTTTGTTTACCTGAGAATAATGAGCACTAAAACCAGCTTGAGACATTTCCATTTCAAATGAGGCTGCCTGCTGGTCTGTTGTTGCTATTAAAGAGAAAAAATTAACTTTTAAAAATAAATTAGTTTCAATCTGAAAAAGTATCTGAATAGTGTAATGAAAATACTCATATTATAGTAAAGGATAACATAATTAACTAGAATATTCAGTGAATATAGTTTGCCATATATTTTTATAATAAATACAGAAATTAAGATCCTTGTTAAATGCTACCATTAAGTATGAGAGAGTTTCCATTTTAAGATCATGTCTCAGAACTTGTCCAAGAAATATTTCTGGGCTAAAAATGACCAGATTTGACCTCAGGCTCATGGTAAATATGTTTGGAATGTTTGATTAATATGGTTAAGCCATTTTCCACTTGAGCTAAGCGAACAATAAAACACCATCCATGTAACCCTGGCCTTGTATTCAAGCAACTAAAAATTCATAGGCAGCTGGTATAACTTTAAATGAAAAGCACTTGATGTTTGTATGAACTTTTGTAAAACAACAAACAACATGGGAAAAGCTCAGCTGTCCAAGATTCATAAGCCTCAGGGAAGGGCTTGGGAACTATAACCCTTCCCAGAAAGTTAGATGAAAATCTTCCTGTTTCTCTTAAGTGGCTATGAATAAAAAAAGGTATCAGGTAATTTAGTTTCAGTATTTTCAGGTAGTCATATGCTAGTTATTAAACTCTGATGGGCTGCTTTGCTGTCAGGTACACTTGAAAGATCACCAGGGAAGAGAAAGATCTGCCTTTTCCCCTACTTAAAAGCAACACTCCAGAACTATTTTGCCACCATAAGCACCACAAGTAAGGTAACTATATTATGCATATCGAGAGCAAGATATGGTAACAGGCAGCAGCAGGGAACTATGAAATCTGTTCTGAGGCTTGTCCAAGAAGTGTTCACAATTTGCTACCAGCTGAGTGCTGGGGCAAACCTCAAACTGTGTGAATGAAACTGAGGCATAGCAAGTCATGGCTGCATGAATTTCAGGCATCTGGACTATTAAATAATACTGAACTTTTGATACTCAGCAACTAAACCACAGAGGTTGCTCCCTGGGACATGATGTCTTTGCCAGTTGTTGGGATTTATGGCCAGTCATAGGAAGGAGACATGATCTCAAAACACAAAATGTTTGACACACAAACATAGGCCATCATGTTTCACAAGATGTAGCTGCTTTGCTAAGTCTGAAAGAATTACAGTCCCTTTTAAACATAAAACTCTCAAGTTGCCCATTTGCTGATAAACAATATTTTCATGCAGTAAAAGATGTTCTTTAACAAGCTAAGACAGGACTCTCTCAGTTTGAGGCAGAGGACAACACTGGTACTGTTAGTATGTGCAGCTCTAATGCTGCCCCCAGTCTAACTTTCCATTGAGTTTCAAACTGCCAAGTATCCTACAAAGGATATTTTGTGAAAAAGACATTTGTGCCTGCCTACAGATTGGATAAAACATAAAATTGCTTTTAAAACCAGAAGTCCATGCCATGAGACAGAGGCATATGAAAAAGATCGTGTGTAAAAATCCACTGGCTGTCAAGTGTGGGTTTTTGTTGGATTTGATTTTTCAACTCTCAATTTTCCTTTACAGTTTTTTTTAAAGGCCAAAACCAAAAAGAAAACAAGAAAACCAAGAAAGAAAATTCAATGTACTATTACACTAGTAGGAAGCTATTTAGATTGAGAATTTAAACACATTCAGATATCGAATTTCAAGAATCAAGGTTCCTGTGACCTCCATGTTATGCAAAGAAGTTAATTTAGCTACATTGTATGGGGTTAATTAATCTTTTCCACATTGCACACATCCAATAAGCTGGATTGTCTCCAGAAAGTTGGGTGGGACAGAATTAATCTGCTTTTCTCCCCTGCCACAATAATGCACCCATGGACACAGTTGCAAATCTAGAATAGCTCCTGAAATTCTTTGGGAGGGACAGGAAACCATGCCTAAAGAATCAACAGAAATTGATTTAGTCAGCAGCATCTAGCTCCAGCCTTACCAACCCATCAGAACAACTCAGCCTTGCTATGTTTTGACATAAAGCTAAAAATCCCATTTCCAGTTTCCATTCTGACTTCCCTTGCAGCCAGATTATGTGATTTCTGGGACTTCCACAGGTGGAGGAGGGGACAATTTCTTGTCTCGTACCGCAGGTATCTTGTATAGAGATCTTAGCACAATTCCTAGTGAAGATCTGAAAACCAAGAAGCCTTTTGGGACCGGTGAAATTACCTAGCTCATCTCTTACAGTGTGGATGAAAATAATTTTCCACTTTTTTTTTATTTCAAATATATTTTTTTGTAATACAGCCAAGTCTATCTAAAATAAAAATTGAAAATAAGGCAAGTATATCAAGACACAGATATCCTAACAGTTTATAATAAGTTTATGTTAAATAAAAAGTAATAATATTCAAGAAGTAGATATTCGTTACTGCATCTTTTGCAGAAAATTAAAGCTGAATTCAAGGACTACAACAGAACTTGTTGATACTTAAAGAGGTGCAATATGCTTAAAGTACCAAAATACCGAAGGACACGATGACCAGCATTAGTCATCTCAAGAGCTGACTATCATATAAACAGATAACATTTCTACAATTTAATCAAACAATTAGTTTCACCATCACCAACATAATAAAATATCCAAACAAATTTAGTTAAGCTATAGAACTTTTTTAATGTTCAAATGTTTTGTAATTTTTTCTTATGATTAGAGGAATGAATTACTAAAATCAATGGAAGGGTTAGAGCTCACCATATAAAGCATTCTCTATCAGCAGGGAGTTCAAGCCAGCAGAGCTTACTCTACTATTTGGGCAGGTTGGGGTTTCATGTGACAGCCAGGCACTACCTAATGACTGTTGAAAGAGGCAAGGTGGAGCGTGACAAAGCGAGACTGTCTCTTCCAGTGGCATCTGGTTGTTCAAAGGGTTGATCTATGGCGTGAAATCTTGATTTTGAGTACACAAATGCCCAGAAACTCAGTCATGTTAGATCTTATAATCATATCATTCATCCATTGTCATGGACTAGTAAAGAAGTTGATTAACTTTTTATTATATATCCATTATATTTAATAGGTGTAACTAACAGATTTTATCCTATTAATAAAGACAATGATTTTTCTCACTTTTTTTAGAAGTACAATGCACAAATCAAAGACTAAGTTTTCAATTTCTGTTTGAACAACTATTTTTCCACTAAAAGTATAGTCTTCCTAGTAAACAGGGACTTAACAAAAGAGCCCCTGTTCAATGAACTTCAAAGTACTCAATGAGCTTAAGTAGGCTAAACTTTGGTCTTTAGAGAGATTAAATTCTCCTCAAATGAATTTGTTTTAAAAGTGAGGAAACAAAATCTTCCAGAAAGTAAAAAGATAATATATAAACTGGAAAAAACATTTAGTAATAATCAGCTGAAAATAGTAATATTTGATCAAGCTAAATGATAAACATATTTAGGTATTTTGTTAGTGTAAGAAATATAGCTCCAATTTAAAAAGCTTTAAAATACTCTCTCATATTTGTATTATTTCTTGACATTCAAGTCAACATTATCTTTTGATCCAGCTATAAACTACATTATTCCAGGCACTTAGAAAGTTGAGATGTTGGAAAAAAAAAAAGTCCAAATAGATGGATGTTTTCTTTGTATGACATGAATCCCTTCAGAGTTGGCCAGTATAATTTATAACTCAGTCTTCTGTTACCAGTAGCGTGCTTGAAACAGAGTTGGACAGTGTTGCCTAGTTTGGATGGAGAATGTAAGCAGACATTATGAGAGAATGACTTTTCTCTGCTAAAATCTGAATACCATGAAAAATATATCTTGCCAACTATACACCAAGTCCATGTTAACTTGTATAGCAAAGTAATACGTTGTAATTAATAACTAACCAAAAAAGAGAACCTAAAGGTATAGGCAGACAGACACATGATCATGGGGCAATCAGGATATGGTCTGGCAATGCTTTTTTACCTAAGGGAAGGCAACTTCAGATTTACCTCAGCTAACCAAAAAAGAGAACCTAAAGGTATAGGCAGACAGACACATGATCATGGGGCAATCAGGATATGGTCTGGCAATGCTTTTTTACCTAAGGGAAGGCAACTTCAGATTTACCTCAGCTAAAGTGGTAATGGTTACTTACCCTTCTAGGCTATTGTCTCCATATGCTCTAACCTATCTGAACATATTTCACATCATCATTATCTATGTTTTTGATGTCTATTGCAAAATATCTTTATGATCAGCATGAAAAAAAATAACCTGCATAACGCATTTTATGCGGCACAATACATTGTAAAGGAAGATAAAAGCAGGTGATCTTCTATTTACTTCAGTTGTAATGCAGGCATGAAGTAAAATTTTAAATAATGTCGTACCTTCCAGGGCAAATATTCTCTCTCCAAGTGCTTCAACAATAGTTACAAGAGCTAATTCATCTGAGACACTGAAGAAATGCTTTTCAGTAGGCTTACTGGCAATTGATTTTATTTCCTCTACAAATTTTTCAGTACTTAAGTTTCCTCTGCTGTAGCTGCCAAGAATCTAAATAGAATTAAAAAAAGTAGTCAAGGATACATTTTATACCCTGTTTTAAAAGATACCTTTGAGGCAGGTTTTCAGAGAACATTGGGAAATCATATTTAACCTTAATTTGTTCTGTTAAAACCTCTCTCAAATTGATTTGAAGCCATTCTTTTCCTGTGAGAACAGAACTGTATGAGGGCTCAGGTTTTTTTTCTGAAAATATCAACAATAGCAAACAAAGCAACTGTATGGTGTTATGTCTGCTACCCTCAACTGTCTTTTTTTTTTTTATTTCTTCACAAATTCTAATGATTTGTTGAAGTAGACCTTAATTTAGAAAAAAAAGAAACCTCAAAAGCCACAAAAAACCCAAACAAACACCACCCCAAACAGAATACACAATTGCACTGGCTTCTGCATAGGTACCATCAGTTCTCCTCATAACGTGGTATATGAACAATTAATGACATACTTAATTAGGCATAGCATAATTCTTTTTTGTGTGCGTATTTACCCTATAAATACATATAACACTTGCATTCAGTGTTAACGACTCCATCCTGGTACAAGACTTTAGATTTAGTCCCCAGTTTTAACACTGCTGCTGTAAAAACTCAGCATGCCTCAGAACAAAGTGACTCATTTGTCAGTCTGGGAATTGAAGTATTTTTCATAGAAAAAAAAATTATTCTACACACTTAACTTGCTTTGAGAGGGAAATAAAAAACAAACTTCCATGTTCTAGCATTCCTGGACACTGGAGCAATTCAAATTTGGTTCTAGACAGGAATTTTATTGCTAAAAATTACTGCAGCTTCAAGGATGACTTTTTCTTTAATGATCTCTAGCTTTACAAAGGAAACCACTAAAAATTTGTGTGCTACTGGATTCAACTTTAGTTTTATGTCTTTAAAGATAACATCTTTCTTGAAAATGTATGGTTCCATACCACCTCATTGTACCAAAACAAAGAGAGATAAGAATGGAGAAGCAACAATCCAACGTACCTTAAAAATTAATGAGAGAAAACAGATGATTCCAGTATAGAATACACAAATACAGTGGAGAGTTCACACCAAATCTATCATTAATGTTTCCATATTTCTCTATATGGGTTAACCTCCATCATGTTCATTCTCTCATTCAGCTAAGTTTGCTCAACATTAAAATGACAACTTTAGAATGCCAGCACACAGAACAGCCATAATAAACCTGGTTTTTGTTGATGGTTTACATTTGCCTTTTTTTTTCTTTTAAAGTGGGTAATGTGTCTATAGAAATTGCTCAGAAGATCTGAACTAATCCACTCTGTTCAATATTGCTCTTAACAAAAAGGATTAGATTTTATACTGCCCGCCCCTCAAACTTTCTCCTTTTTCTTCACATGCACACACACCTGTCATCACCAGGAAGACAGATACATTTTTCTTATGTTCTATAAAAATAAGAAAGCAAATTTTTAATGTTTTTTTCCAGCATCTTTCTTTTTTCCCCTCTCTGAAATGATTATATTTCCATAAAGGTTCTGTGAAATGAACTTTTTAAACAGACATTATATTTGGAAGATGAAACATGCTTTTAAGATTCTGAATTTTTCCCATTAATTTTCACTTACAGCAATAGCAAATCTCTGAATGTTTTCAGCTTCACAATTATCAATCACTTCTTTTAATCTGTAGTTGTCATGTGATTCCCCATCAGTCACAATAACTATTACTTTTTGTACTCCTCGTCGTGCGCCATGAGCCTCAATAAAAGCCTCTTTCCTAAAGGGAGCATAGAGGGTTTGGAGAAAGACAATGTCAGCATTTAGTGCATGCATCATTTTTGCACAGTCAACCATAAACTAAAAGATTTTATATTAATTAAGAAGCAGGAAAAGGAAATTAATATTAACCATGAACAAATACAAACAACAACAATTGGAACTTACACAACAGTTCACAGCCAGAGAGTTTCACAAGCATTCATTATTCATTCATTTGAGAGCGACAGCAGAAAACACAATGCTGGATAGTGAAGAATTCTTCTCCTATCCAAATAAACTTCTGGCACCTTAAAACAGCTTTTGGCAGCTAAAAAAACCAAACCAAAACCAGCCAACACACACACACACCCCCCCCCCCCCCCCAAACCCATGTACAAAGAAAAACTCTTTCCACCCTACAGCAGCACTTCAAGCAGTCAAAGTATTTATTCAGCTACCAGCACACCTCTGCACATCTACAGCAAAACTGGGTGTTGCGGATGTGGCAGAAGTAGTTTGCAGGTGAGCGGAGGCAGGTTGGGGCGACCGGTTGAATTCTACAGCTGCAGATGGGCAAAGGGGCACTGAGGTTTTGGGTAGCTGCTCTCCCAGACTCTGGAGGGGACCAGAAAAGGCAAAGCTGGATATCTAAGACTGGCCACACAGGTGAAAGCTAAGATCCACCACTGATGACGGCCAAAAGTGGATGGGTAGGAAGATTGCAAGAACAGAGGAAGCTTTTCCTGATACTTCCTGTATATACAAGCCTGCAACAGTTCATGGCGCACAGGGACTTTCTGAACCACATGTGGTTTCTGAATATTTAGCAATTCTCAACTGGCTCTGCTTTCGTGAAATTGTTCAGACTCCCTCAAACTTCTACTTGTATCTAAGGAAAACATTACTGGTGAACATGTAAGAATTTCATTAGATTTAAGACATAATATCAACAGAAGTTTGGTCAGATAATCAAATAGTTCATCAGAAAGATGCTGCACATTTCAACTAGATGGTTGTTTGGAAAGGGAGAATGCAATCTTTTACGGAATAAAATCATGCTGTCATGTCAGAAAAAAGTAGAAAAGATATGAAAGGTTTAGTAATGCAGATCATTGCTATATTCGTGTTTATCAGTGAGGTCCATTCTTAGGTATCCTTTTGTGCTAATACTATTTCTGAGCATTTTAAATGACTTTGGAAACAGTTTTTGTTGAAATGGACAAAGTTTGCCATTAGTTTGCTGTCTATTTGAGCAAGTAGTTTCAACTATTTGCTCAGTAATGATTTCAATGAGCACAGAACCAGGACAACACCGTAGGGGGTTTGTATCGGGTGTAAAGCACCTCTCACTTTCTTCTTTTTCAGTTGTACTCTGGTTTCTTATCTTTCACATAGTCCATAACCAGGTCTGATGGGCTAGGAGTGGAAATGGATAACTGCCTGCATCAGTCATCTGGGCATTTGATTTTGCATTTTACTGTCTGTTCTACAAGAGTCAGATTTCATTTTTCTCATAAAGGAAGCATTTCTAAATAATGCTATTGCTACAACAGATCTTTAATCTCCCAGTGATCCAGAAGCTTCAGAGACTTCAGATATAAAATTTCTAGATTTGCTGACAATTGTGGGCTCAAACCCCGTATTAATCTTAACCTCAGAAGGAAGACAAGTTAACATTAAAGAGTTATGTTTTCTCCTGTTTCCTCTGAAAAACTTAACTTCCTTGATCCCTCTACACACACAGTTCCTACTTGCTCTGTGTGGACAAAGATTGTCATCCCTTTGCTTAGGACTACAACCTTGTTTCCATTTCTTTTTTCTTTCCCCATTTCCTCCATTCAAGAGACAGCTACCTTTTCTGGGTGCCATATACAACTGCTCTAGAGGTTGGATAGAGTCTGTTTATCCACTCTCCTCCTAAATTTCATTTGATTAGCTAAAATGAAGTCAGATACCAGCCACATCATATTTTTGATTTATAAAATCAGAACTGAGACCATTCCTACCACACGCAGGACAATATCTTGTGAATGTACCTTGCCGTATCTATTCCAAGGGCTGTCATAGTTTGTGTGCCACCCCGCTGGTGTATTCTCGTAGCTGCAGCCATCACATCTTCTGTTACTGAGTACGTATTCAGGAAAAATTCATAGACTACAGTCTGTCCGTACTGAACAATTCCAACCTAAAACACAGAGTTTATGTTAAAAATCAACCACCCTTAAAGCAAGCATCGGTCTCTCTTGCAGTGGTGTAAATGCCCATCTGTACCTAAGACAGGAAAAGAATTGAACTCAGGTGTTTCATACTGGGGGAAAACCAATTAGCATTTGAGCAAGATTAGCTAGAAAACAGTTGATCTCATGAAGTGTTTTGAAGTTTCTAAATTGGTTTTATTAAAAATAGGAACAAAGCCAAAAGCAGGCTCAACTCCTTGCTTTTCCTGACTTGCAGTAACCTGTGCTGCAGCTCTGCTCTCCTCTAGGCCAAGGCAGACCAATGCCCTAACCATCAGTCACAACTTTAAAATAGTTTTCCTTATAGCACATGAGGCTATGTTTCACTTACAACTTTGTTCGTTTTATCCAGTTATAGTATTCCTATACCCAATAAGCTATTTACCCTAAATCTAGCCTAGAAATGGCACTGCAATGACAAATTTAGACCCTCAGGGTGAGAGGAAGACCCAAGTACCCTTACCCTGATGAAGACAGTAGGGCAGTCCAGGACATGGCCATTCTCCCACCAGGAGGTAAGCCAAAGTAAGACACCTGACAAGCGTCAGAGGGGACAACGTGGATAAAATAGTGGCTCCTGGAATGGGAGGATGATGGAAAGACTCAAAGTGACCTCAGCAGAACAAATTTTATTGTGAAAGAGCAACATATGGGATTGGAACCCAACCACAAATGTCTGAGGGAACCTGCTGCAAAAACAAATGTGAAATAAAAAGATGATGAGCAATATTCTTAAATATTAATTAATTTCTCTCATTCATTTCTGTCAGTTTTAATGTTTTGGTAGGTTCCTGACAGCTTTTACTGGGAAGAATCCACACGATGTTCCATTAGTATATTTCAATTTTATGTTACACATGGCAACTTATAGAAGTTTAGGATAATGCAGTATTATGTGGCATATTTAGGTCTCACTCATCTATTATTAAAAGCACTCTAACATTTAGATACTGAAGATCAATAAGACCTCCAAGATGTTTATACCATCATATTATTTTAGAGGTGGCTTAGTACGTACTTTGCAATTGCTTTATAGGTACTTTCATAAGCTCTCAGATTCTGCACAATGTTTGTTTGCTAGCATTCATTCCTTGTATTTAAACCAAAAGGGTGACTTGCAGTAGAAGGATTAGAGTTGGATAAATATTTGATGCTAAACATCAATATCACAACCATTATGAAAACCTAGTTACATAAGATTATGGGACTATAATTATAACGGTATGCAATAGCAAAGTCTATCCTACTTAATTGCTGTATCCTTTTGAAAAATACAATCACAACTGGAACAACTGGTTCAAAGTTCAAAGTTACAAGTTGCTCCCTTTAAAGATATTTTAATTCTCTCGGAGGTATGCCCTCCTCCACCTGCAGCTGAGTGTCTGGAGGCCGCACATTCTTGTGGGCAGCAGCCTATTAATCCTGCACAGTGTTTACACAACAGGCTGAGGCACATGCTGTATTACAGCTCACAGCAGTCATGTAGCACCGGCTAAATCCCAAGCTGAAGATGAAATTTTTAACCCATTCCCTCCAAGGCAGCTATTTTGTGGCATGCATCTAAAGTGACATACAACATAATCTGAACAGGATGCTGCTGGTCATTTAAAAAGACTGCTATTAACTGTTGATAAATGAGAGGTCTTCATCATGCTTGGTCTTTTGGAGCAGGAGGAGTGCATCAAGTATTCCAGGACCATGCACAAGCATAGCCAGAGACTGCTGTATGCCAGGGAGCCCGCCACTGGGGATTTACAAGCTCCTTATCTGCAGCTTTGAGGATTTTATTGCTACTAAGGATTAAATCAACTATTGACTGCTGCCGGGATCAGGGTGAAAAGCATCTGCTAGTCTTTCATGATTCTAGAGACCCATATTGGTGGTTTGTTTTTTTTTTTTTCCTAAAAAAGGATTACAGGCTGAGACATTGAGTTGTATCATTTCCTATTTGAAAGGAAACACTGTCCATGATCACAGCAAGTAAACATTTTGAGCATTTCCTTCTCAGGAAGTGAATGGGAAGAACATCCAAGTCTGGAAAACTGCACTGTGCTGCATAGCTTGTAAATCAGGAAGGAAGGGAGGCACGTGTTTATCTTATGGGATACAATTGTTCTGTGGGACCCTTCCTTAGCACTAGCTTTGAAAATACTGATCATCACATTCTACCTATTTCGTGGCATCAAAGATGAGCCATTCCTCAAAAAAGGGTAACAAAAAGCTTCCCAGAACTGACAAAATATGACTAGGCTGCATGTTCCAATCTCCTGCAGGATCACAGAATCAACTCCACCTTGTAAAGTTAGAATTATATTCTATTAGATAGCAATAAAGGTTTGAGCTTTTGTAACATTTTAATCTAATGGAAAACTATAAGTGACATCTACGTGATGCAAGTGTGCCTTTATGGGACAATAAACCTGTTCAAACTGCGTAACTTCAGCAAACTCCTAAGAATGATACTTACAAGCATCGTATGTTTTGATTTGCTTGTTTAATTTAATTCTGGAAAATGCAATAGTACTACACAGAAGGACGTAATTCTGCTCTGCTCCAGGAAACCTAATTTTTCCCAGCATTACTGACCATAATCTATTGAACATCTTTGTAATTCCTAAGTTTATATTTCCTTCCCTAGCATTCCATGGCTTTTATATTACACAAGGGAATAATTCTTTAATTGTCCCCAGTTCCTGTGAAAAAGCGTTGTAAGAGAACAAGCAAGTGAAGGACTGTTCTACTTTGGGACAAAACATTTTTGAGAGCAATTATTTATTGTTGTTCTATTAGTGAACACAGCCCCTTACTTGGAAAGCATATTCTTGCTTTGCGTACGGATTTTGGCTGGGATAGAGTTAATTTTCTTCATAGTAGCTAGTATGGGGGGCTATGTTTTGGATTTGTGCTGGAAACAGTGTTGATAGTACAGGGATGTTTTAGTTACTGCTGAGCAGTGCTTACACAGAGTCAAGGCCTTTTCTGCTCCTCACACTGCCCCACCAGTGAGTAGGTTAGAGGTGTACAAGAAGTTGGGATGGAACACAGCTGGGACAGCTGAGCCCAACTGACCAAAGGGATATTCTGTACCATATGACATTGTGCTCAGCAATAAAACTGGGGGGATGCTAGCAGGGGGGCTACTGCTCAGGGACTGGCTGGGCATCGGTCAGTTGGTAGTGAGTAATTGTTTTCATTTGCATCACTTGTCTGTCTTGGGTTTTATTTTCCTCTCTGTTATTCCCCCTCACCTCTTAAAAAAAAAAACTTTACGATTTAAAAAAAACTTTACAATTTTTTAAAAATTATTATTTCTTTTTAATTATTAAACTGTTTTTATGTCAACCCACGAGTTTGTTTCTCACTTTTATCCTTCCAATTCTTCCCCCATCCCACCGGGGTGGGGGAATAATTAATAACATTGCAGCTTAACAGCCACTTGTTAATTATGATTTCAAATGTTTAAGAGCTGTGCGTTCAGTGCTCTGTGGTACAAAATTTTGAACAGTGCTCCAAAAAGCTCATAATCAAAGGCTGTCTGAACCATGTATGTGCACCTCAGAGGAACAGAAATGACCTTTGTGCTATGAAGTACAAAAGACAACAAGAAGTGGTTGTGGAAAGGAAGAAAAGTGGCAAAGGACAATGTTCAAACAGCCTCACTTAATGCACTTAACTTTTGCCTCTAGGTTAGAAAGTCGGTTTTCTCCAGAATGCCTGAGCAGTAGGGGAGGGAGAGCCTCCCTGACATCGCTACTTGGCAGCGGACACCGACTTAGCTGTGGTTTCAGCTATTTTGTTTTAGTACCCCATTGCCATAAGTTCTTATAATTGAAGAGCTTCATAGATGATGCTCTCATCCCATTTCCTGTAAATCCCTTTTTCCCCCACAAATTAAACAACAATAAAATATCTACCATGTTACCTGTATTTGCTGAGGACCTATATCCATATTTTTCAGGAGGCTGTTTAAGAAGGCTGTGACACTCTCCCATGGATAAATGCTGTTGGACCCATCAAGGACTATGACTATGTCCAACTGGGTTTTACACTCTGCAAAACAAATTGCCACATAAAGAATTGATACTAATAAGGATCAAATATATCTCACAGCTCCAGTTACTTTTGTGATTAGGAACAAACACACATCCTTCTGCAGTGGGGTTGAACTGACATGTTTGATGCAAACTGTCATTCATCAACTTTTGCATTATATTTTATGTGGTTTGGTGTTCCCTTTTATCAGCAAGGCACTTTCTTGTAAGCAGAAACTTAAGAATGGGATTAGAGGATCACATAACTGGAGCATTTACCAGTGACCCCTACCTTCTTCAATATCAATCTGCTCCTCTTTGAGCAAAATTGCTCAGGTCTAAGATTTTTATCTGTATTACTAAATTGGGTTTGTATTGGGTCTTAACATACCATCATTATTTCAAAAGAGTCTTTTGGCCATAAGTAAAACACATAAGCAACTATTTTTAGCAATTGCGTTTGGATGTTACATAGCCCTCTAATGATTATTTATACTGAGATAAATTCCAAAAGTGGCAAAAATTTAGGTTATATACGGACAATGAAAACATTTACTTGGTAACGCTGGCAGCTAAGGAAAGCAGTTCATACTTCTGGTATGCCTGTGTATACACATTTGTCTTGTTTGGCACTTTGTATTTTCAGACACACACGAGAATTCCTGTGGCATGCATACCTTGCACAGACGGAGCAATCACCTCAACAGTTTCAAAAGTGGAGCTGACATTAGAGCAAACTCCAGTTGTATAATGCAAGCACCCACATTTATAAGCATAAAGTGGTCCACATGCCTTTAAAAAGATGAAAAAGGATGAAGTGTTTGGTATGGTACTCTGAGGAAAATACAGACTTCTTTTAAAATTGGCAAAAAGTCCTTTCTTACCAGAAAGCCTCCTTTTCAGGTTAGTCACTAGAGTTGTTCCAAGAGTCGTGTTTTCTTTTACTTTCATGATGTCAGGAACTGAAGTAGCAGCTATAAATAGATTAAAACATTAAATATTTAGGAACGTGAAAACAAAATGTTAAAATATCTATCCCCTATCATAGAGCTTCCAGCTACTAAAATAAAACCCAGACTGACACTGGTTCCACCAAATATTTTAGTACCCTTCCTCCTCCTTCATCTTCAATTGCAACAAACAAGAAAAAATTGAGACTGACTTTTATCCCAGAAAATTTGTCTGGGTTGCTGTCTCAAATAGTTTTCTTGAACCACAAAAAAAGAAAAAAAACAACAAACAACAGCTTAATGAAAGAGGTTACTGTTCGCACAGTTTTGTTAATTAGAACACAAGCATTTTTTTTTCACCCTGTCCTGCTATAAATGAATTACAGCTTTTATGTTCATTACTGTTACATTATTGACATTTAGGTTTTCAAGGGAAAAGAGGAGATGAAAAAAATACCGTGACAGGTGTATTTAGTGAAATTCATATTAACAGGAAATCTCTTCCTGTCTACATTGCTTCTCTTGACATGAGCAAGAAAATTATTAATATTTACCCATACTGTATTAGGGTGCTTCAGCCTGGTTCTGGCTAGTTATGTTCTCATCAAAAGCCTACTGATAGCATTATGAAGGCTCTCATTGGCTTCAGAGAGCTTGGGAAAGGGTAACCCATGAATCTATGCTCCACAGCCTTTCTGGCTCCATGGCCAGGACTGCCAGCCAGAGTCAATTAATACCAGTCACAATAGTGTTTTGATAACACAGCCAAACACCCATTCTAAAATGATCAGCACGTTTTCCGTAGAAGAATGAGAGGCTTTAAAAAGAAAATTATTTTTGATGTTAAAAACCACAACTTACTTCACATTTAGCTCTGGAATCTTAAGTAAATTTTCTCTATAGAAACAATACTAATGCATATTTATTAGCTAAAAAATTCTTAAGATATGATCTCTATTATTCCTTCACATGACACAGCTTTATTTTCTTTCATACCTGGTAAGTTCAGTTTTATGTAGGGTGATTGGCTGTCCTTTCCTACAGGGCATTTGTATACATCTCCTGTTCTTTTCTCAGGTTGGCCAACTAATGGTGAACCAATAAGTACCCTGCGAATCAGATATGTTACCTGAAATTTCTTCTTTCTTAAGTGCCATGAAAGTCAGCAAATAAAACTTACAGAGAGAGCACAGCTACAGCAAGCTCCGTGCAGAGTACAGGATGGAGAACAAGAAAAGTATCTATTATTCTAGTTCAGGTACAAGGAAAAGCAGTCACTCTGTTTCCTATTTAAAAAAGGACACAAAAAGGAAATATGCCTATAAACCAAATTACACAATAGAATAACATTTTAAAAATCCCAGTGGAAAAATATAAGCAGTATTGGTAGGTGGATGACAAGTATTACAAGTAATACTGCCGTGGTTTAACATCACTCAGCAACTGAGCGCCACACAGCTGCTCGCTCACTCCCCCCACTCCCCCAGAGGGATGGGGGAGAGAATTGGAAGAGCACAAGTGAGAAAAAACTCGTGGGTTGAGATAAAAACAGTTTAATAATTGAAATAAAAAGATAATAATAATAATAATAATACACAAAACAAGTCATACACAGTACAATTGCTCACCACCTGCCAACCGATGCCCAGCCAGTCCCCGAGCAGCGGCCCCCCCGGCCAGCTTTCCCCAGTTTATGTACTGAGCATGACGTCACATGGTAGGGAATGTCCCTTTGGCCAGTTCGGCTGTGCCCCCTCCCAGCTTCTTGTGCACCTCCAGCCTTCTCAGTCGGTAGAGCATGGGAAGCTGAAAAGTCCTTGGCTAGTGTAAGCATTACCTAGCAACAACTAAAACATCAGTGTGTTATCAACTTTGTTCTCATCCTAAATCCAAAACACAGCATTGTACCAGCTACTAGGAAAGAAATTAACTCTATCCCTGCCGAAACCGGGACAATATCCACCCCTTATTCTATACCATCTGCATCATGCTCAAGTCTCACATTTTCCAGAACATTTTCATTAATCATCACCCCCTTCTTTTTCTCTCTCTCTCTCTCTCTATATATATATACACACACACACACAAAGAGGTATCACTCCCTTAGTCTGTGAGCCATCCCTCTAAAACGTTCGGTGGGTTCATTTAGTCCATGACTTCAGGCTCCATCTGTCATAATAATCTTCCAGGGCAGGAAAGATGGAGACGGTATGTGGTGTTGGATTGTTTCATGTTGAAGCCAGTTCTGGTACCATCATCACTGTGCTTTGCTTGGTTTCATCGAAGCTATTCTTCATTAGTCTGGGTGATTCTTATTGTAATATCATTAGTATGGCATATGACATTATTAGTATATCTGTGTATTATTAGTATAACTATTATAACTATAATTAGTACTTAACATCACATAATTCAGATCATTGGCTATTCTCACCCAAAAACAAATCCCCTTGAGGTACACATCGGACTTACCCATCCTCCCGCATTATCCACCAAGTGCACCCAGGTCCTTGAGCAAAAGCAATCCCACGGATGGGTTTGCCTTTGCCCGAGGCAGGAATAACCCAGACTGTCTTCCCCAACATATTTTTTATGTGCACTACAGGGACTTTATTCCCATCTACAGTACGTAAAAGTTCTGACTGGGCAGGGCCTGCTCGATCGGCAGATCCCCTCGTGTTGACTAACCAGGTGGCCTTTGCTAAATGCGTATCCCAATGTTTGAACGTTCCGCCACCCATTGCTCTCAGTGTAGTCTTTAACAGTCCATTGCATCGTTCAATTTTCCCGGAGGCTAGTGCATGATAGGGGATGTGATATACCCACTCAATGGGCTCTTTGGCCCAGGGGTCTATGAGGTTGTTTCGGAAATGAGTCCCATTGTCTGACTCAATTCTTTCTGGGGTGCCATGTCGCCATAGGACTTGCTTTTCAAGGCCCCGGATAGTGTTCCGGGCAGTGGCATGGGGCACGGGATATGTTTCCAGCCATCCGGTGGTTGCCTCCACCATTGTAAGCACGTGGCGCTTGCCTTGGCGGGTTTGTGGGAGTGTGATATAATCGATCTGCCAGGCCTCCCCATATTTATATTTCAGCCATCGTCCTCCATAGCAGAGAGGCTTTAACCGCTTGGCTTGCTTGATTGCAGCGCATGTTTCACATTCATGGATAACCTGCACAATAGTGTCCATGGTCAAGTCCACCCCTCGATCACGAGCCCATCTGTATGTTGCATCTCTTCCTTGGTGACCTGAGGTGTCATGGGCCCACCGAGCTAGAAATAATTCACCCTTCTGTTGCCAGTCCAGATCCACCTGAGCCACTTCAATCTTAGCAGCCTGATCCACCTGCTGGTTGTTTTGATGTTCTTCAGTGGCCCGACTCTCAGGTATGTGAGCATCTACGTGACGGACTTTTACAACCAGGTTCTCCACCCGGGCAGCAATATCTTGCCACAATGCGGCAGCCCAGATGGGTTTGCCTCTGCGCTGCCAGTTGCTCCGCTTCCATTGCTGCAACCACCCCCACAGGGCATTTGCCACCATCCATGAGTCAGTCTAGAGAGAGAGCACTGGCCACTTTTCTCGGTCAGCAATGTCTAAAGCCAGCTGGATGGCCTTTACTTCTAAAAACGGGCTCGATTCACCTTCTCCTTCAGCAGTTTCTACAACTTGTCGTATAGGACTCCACACAGCAGCTTTCCACCTCCGATGCTTTCCCACAAGACAACAGGACCCATCAGTGAACAGAGCATATTGCTTCTCATTTTCTGGTAGTTCATTATACAGTGGGGCCTCCTCAGCACGCGTCACCTCCTCCTCTGGCAATATTCCAAAATCTTTGCCCTCTGGCCAATCCATGATCACTTCCAGGATTCCTGGGCAACTGGGGTTTCCTATTCAAGCCCGTTGTGTGATCAGTGCGACCCACTTACTCCACGTAGCATCAGTTGCATGATGTGTACAGGGGACCCTCCCTCTGAACATCCAGCCCAGCACCGGCAGTCGGGGTGCCAGGAGGAGCTGTGCTTCAGTGCCGATCACTTCCGAAGCAGCTCGAACCCCTTCATAGGCTGCCAATATCTCTTTTTCAGTTGGAGTATAGCGGGCCTCGGATCCTCTGTAGCCCCGACTCCAAAACCCTAGGGGTCGACCTCGAGTCTCCCCTGGTGCTTTCTGCCAGAGGCTCCAGGTAGGGCCATTCTCCCCGGCTGCGGTGTAGAGCACATTTCTTACATCTTGTCCTGCCCAGACTGGCCCCAGGGCTACTGCGTGAACTATCTCCTGTTTTGTTTGTTCAAAAGCTTGTCATTGTTCAGGGCCCCATTTGAAACCGTTCTTCTTCTGGGTCACTTGATAGAGAGGGCTTACAATCAGACTGTAATTTGGAATATGCATTCTCCAAAAACCCACGACGCCTAAGAAAGCTTGTGTTTCCTTTTTGCTACTTGGTGGAGACATGGCTGTTATTTTGTTGATCACATCCATTGGGATCTGAGGACGTCCATCTTGCCATTTTATTCCTAAAAACTGGATCTCCTGTGCAGGTCCCTTGACCTTACTTTGTTTTATGGCAAAACCGGCCTTCAGCAGGATTTGGACTATTTCCTTCCCTTTCTCAAAAACTTCTCCTGCTGTGTTGCCCCACACGATGATGTCATCAATGTATTGCAGGTGTTCTGGAGCTCCACCCTGCTCCAGTGCAGTCTGGATCAGTCCATGGCAAATGGTGGGGCTGTGTTTCCACCCCTGGGGCAGTCGGTTCCAGGCGTACTGGACGCCCCTCCAAGTGAAAGCAAACTGTGGCCTGCACTCCGCTGCCAAAGGGATTGAGAAAAACGCATTAGCGATATCAATTGTGGCATACCACTTGGCTGCCTTTGACTCCAGTTCATATTGAAGTTCTAGCATGTCTGGCACAGCAGCACTCAGCGGTGGCGTGACTTCATTCAGGCCACGATAGTCTACTGTCAGTCTCCACTCTCCATTAGACTTCCGCACTGGCCATATGGGACTGTTAAAGGGTGAGCAAGTCTTGCTGATCACTCCTTGGCTCTCCAGTCGACGAATCAGCTCATGGATGGGAATCAAGGAGTCTCAGTTGGTGTGATATTGCCGCCGGTGCACCGTGGTGGTAGCGATTGGCACCCGTTGGTCTTCGACCTTCAGCAACCCCACAACAGAGGGGTCCTCCGAGAGACCAGGCAAGGTGGACAGCTGTTTATTTTCCTCCGTCTCCAAGGCAGCTATACCAAAAGCCCACCGGTACCCTTTTGGGTCCTTGAAATACCCTCTCCTGAGGGAGTCTATGCCAAGGATGCACGGAGCCTCTGGGCCAGTCACAATGGGGTGCTTCTGCCACCCATTCCCAGTTAGACTCACTTCGGCTTCCAATACAGTTAGCTGTTGGGATCCCCCCATCACCCCAGAAATACAGATGGGTTCTGCCCCTCTATAGCTTGATGGCATTAGGGTACACTGTGCACCGGTGTCTACTAGAGCCTTATACTTCTGTGGGTCTGATGTGCCAGGCCACCGAATCCACACAGTCCAGTAAACCCGGTTGTCCCTTTCCTCCCCCTGGCTGGAGGGGGGGCCCCTCTAAGCCTCATCACAGTATTCGTTTCTCATTTCTTGTACATACGAGTCAGAAGTTTCTTCATTAACATCAAGAGTAAGATCAGCCCTTCTACCCTCTCTGGGGAACTGCCCGCTGGAAACTGGAGCAGCAATTTTCCTGGAAGAACCCCCTTTCTGTGATTGTTTTCCCTTGCAATTCACGTACCCGTGCCCCTAGGGCTGAGGTAGGTTTTCCATCCCACTTCTTCATGTCCTCTCCGTGGTCACGCAGGTAAAACCATAGGGTGCCCCCGGTGTGTACCCTTTATATCCTCTCTCTTGAGCAAAAGAACGCTGACTCCTAATAGCCGAGATATTGGTCCGTACAGGTGGGGAGTAGGACCTATCCTCTCTGAGTTGCTGGATCTCCCGGGACAGTTTCTCCACAGCCGAGACGAGGGAGGAAGAAAGACTTTCCTCATATTGCCGGAGTTGACTAGCCAATTCATCCACTGTTTGTTCCTCTCCATCTTTCCAGGTCATCACTGCCAATGAATTGGCGTATGACGATGGTGAGCTCCTTATACACTTCCGCCACATGGGTCGTGTGCACTTGACTTCATCCGGATCTTTGGATAGTTGTTCATTGTTCATGTCACCATAAAATCACCTCCAGCACAGGTAATTCTCTCAGAAACTGGATACCCTTCTCCATGGTGGCCCACTTGCTTGGGCGACATATGACATCTTCCTTAAAGGGATACCTTTCCTTCACGCTTGACAAGAGTCACCTCCAAAGGCTGAGGATTCATGTCCCTTTTCCAATTGCTTTGTCAATGCCCCCTTCCCTGGAAAGGGATCCCAGCTGCTTGGCTTCCCTACCCTCTAATTCTAGGCTACTGGCCCCATTATCCCAGCATCGGAGCAGCCAGGTGACAATATGCTCACCTGGACGGCGGCTGAAATCTTTTCGTATATCTCACAGCTCACTCAGGGATAGAGATCAGGTGGTCACTGCCTCGTTTATGAGTTCTTCCTCTTCTTCCTCCCTGATCAGCAGCCGGCTCTCCTCCTCCCGTTCTCGTGATGGCCCTTCTCCAGGGTAGTTGTACACTTCTTCCTCCAGCTCCCTCTTAGAAGAAGCTTCTTCCTCCCTTACTAAACGAGCCGACTTCCGCTTCCAAAATTTCTTCTTGTGTACAGGGGCGACTGATACCAGCACAGGCTGGTTCTTTGGTTCAGCCACAGGGCGCGTTGCCCGGGTCTGAGCGGCCGCAGGGCACGTCGTTTTACTGTCAGAGCCAGAGACCTTCTCTTCCCTTTGAGGGTACTCAATGGTGTTGAACAGGGCTTGGTAGGCATGGGCCAGGCCCCAGCACGTTGCAATGATCTGCATCTCTCTGGAGTTGCCAGGGTGACAGCATACTTTGTCCAAATGTTCTACTAACTTTTCAGGATTCTGCACTTGCTCAGGGGTGAGGTTCCAAAACACTGGGGGTGCCCATTGGCCTAGGTACTTGCCCATCTTATCCCACACACCCTGCCACTCATAACTATTCAGCCTTGGGGCAGATCTCTGGATGATATTCTTAAATTGCTTACCAGCTTTAGACAAAACCAAAACGATATTCCAAAGAAGTACCAATGGAAGTATCTTAACTACCCAAGGATGTTCAAAATACTGAAAAATTACTGTAATGAAGGAGGAAACATCATAGGAGAAGGTAGTGACACTGCCATTCTGTATTTCCTCTGTAGAAAAACTCTCAGAAAAGTCACTGTAATTGCTAGTTGTCTCCACGACATGGTGTCCATGGTACAGTAACGGCTTCATTGCGAAACCTACATACCACACTAACGTCAAGGTCAATGTTCTAAAAAACAAACCTCACAAGCAAGACATCACCAATCACTGCAGACAACAGCAAACTGCAAAAACCAACACCAATCTCTAACATGTACAGCAGAAAAAAAGAGCATAATGCAGATTACACAAATCAATATCGAGAACAGAGAAACCAACATTGTGACCCACAACTATTAACAGATATAAGTTCCTTAATACACTCTGGTTAATCTGTTATTATCTCAAACCCTTCGTGCCCCATGTTGGGCGCCAAAAGAGGACTGTTGTGGTTTAACCTCAGTCGGCAACAGCTGCTCGCTCACTCCCCCCACCCCCGGTGGGATGGGGGAGAGAATTGGAAGAGCACAAGTGAGAAAAACTCGTGGGTTGAGATAAAAACAGTTTAATAATTGAAATACTACCATGATAATAATAAATAATAATAATAATAACAACAACAACACACAAAGCAAGTGATGCACAGTACAATTGCTCACCACCCGCTGACCGATGCCCAGACAGTCCCCGAGCAGCGGCCCCCCCCCGGCCAGCTTTCCCCAGTTTATGTACTGAGCATGATGTCACATGGTATGGAATGTCCCTTTGGCCAGTTTGGCTGTGCCCCCTCCCAGCTTCTTGTGCACCTCCAGCCTTCTCAGTCAGTAGAGCATGGAAAACTGAAAAGTCCTTGGCTAGTGTAAGCATTGGATCAATGGGCCCAGGCCAACTGTATGAGGTTCAACAAGGACAAGTGCCAGGTCCTGCATTTCGGCCACAACAACCCCATGCAGCGCTACAGGCTTGGGCAAGAGTGGCTGGAAAGCTGCCTGTCAGAAAAGGACCTGGGGGTGCTGGTCAACAGCCGGCTGATCATGAGCCGGCAGTGTGCCCAGGCAGCCAAGAAGGCCAATGGCATCCTGGCCTGTATCAGAAATAGTGTGGCCAGCAGGAGTAGGGAAGTGATCGTGCCCCTGTACTCGGCACTGGTGAGGCCCCACCTCGAATACTGTGTTCAGTTTTGGGCCCCTCACTACAAGAAGGACGTCGAGGTGCTGGAGCGTGTGCAGAGAAGGGCAATGAGGCTGGTGAGGGGTCTGGAGAACAAGTCTTATGAGGAGCGGCTGAGGGAACTGGGGTTGTTTAGCCTGCAGAAAAGGAGGCTGAGGGGAGACCTCATCGCTCTCTACAACTCCCTGAAAGGAGGTTGTAGCGAGGTGGGTGTCGGTCTCTTCTCTGAAGTAAGAAGTGATAGGACGAGAGGAAATGGCCTCAAGTTGCGGCAGGGGAGGTTTAGATTGGACATGAGGAAAAATTTCTTTACTGAAAGAGTGGTTAAACATTGGAACAGGCTGCCCAGGGAAGTGGTGGAGTCCCCATCCCTGGAAGTATTTAAAAGACGTGTAGATGAGGCACTTAGGGACATGGTTTAGTGGGCATGGTGGTGTTGGGTTGACGGTTGGACTCTATGATCTTAGAGGTCTTTTCCAACCTCAATGATTCTATGATTCCCTAGCAACAACTAAAACATCGGTGCCTTATCAACTTTGTTCTCATCCTAAATCCAAAACACAACATTGTACCAGCTACTAGAAAGGAAATTAACTCTATCCCTGCCGAAACCAGGACAAATACATAACGAAATATCTGTTTTATTAAATATCTTCTTGATTTTAATATGTTTTAGGGGAAAATATATTTTCAATTCTAAGACCCCAAATGCCAAAGGAGAGGTTTACAGGCACCCAGAAGAATTCAGTCTTAAGTAATGTGAGCCAGAAATGTAAAATACATCATTTTTTCTTCTCATTAAAGAGAAATGATGTCATTAACAGGGTTAATTATTAAAAGCAATTTCAATTTTTTCAATTTTAAGGCTTTTCATCCTGTGCACCTCTCCCCCCCCAAATTTGGCATGATCAAAAAAAAAGTCAGTATTCTCATAGTACTTTGTAAGCACCACAAATTAGCATCCACTCCTAAATCCAGTTTTCTGCAGGAAATGCTGTTTAGAGATGGACACTGTTTTTGTTCTCAAATCTTCATTAGCTACACTAAATAGCCCAGCATTACCCAGCAGATAACAACTGGCTCCATTAAATGTGTAAGGAAGAACTTGGATTAAATTAGCATTCACAGTACACACTGGAAATTGAAATCCTGCCATTAAGAGTAATAGTTCAGTAAGATTTGCTCCTGGACACTTAGGTGATTGTGAACAGTTATTGAGAGAACCATTTCTACCTTTAATCAGAAATTAATGAGTCCAGGCATAAGATATTTGAACAGAATTATATAATAGGTAAAATGTAGCCTACGGATTAAAAAGAGACAGAAAGGAGAATTTAAACCCAGCACACAATCTAGCTTTTAAAAAGAACATACTGGAACAGCTCATTGTGATCCTAATAGATTTTTTTAATTGATAAATTCTAAAGCAAAATAAAATGCTCCAAGTATATACTGGATCTGACTGCTCTTTCAAGCTATATACTGTAATGTATGTATTTTTTTTTTTACACTAAAACTTAGAAGCAGGCACCACAACCTATTATGCATCCTTGAATCCCATTTAACTGCAGAGAAGCTGAATGTGCTTGACATCCCACAGGAGGTGATCAATGCTCAGCAGGATTATATCTTTGTGAGAGAAGAACAACATGGGGAAAGAGCCCCATGAACAGAGAAGTGGTTTGAAAGGTTATTTTGTCTGTTTGCACAGAGGATTTTTTTTAGGGGACCCTGGTTTTAATCAAGAAACATACAGTCAGCTTTACAGAACATCTGTTGCTGAAAAGCTCTATCTGCAGTATCTAGGTAGTGTTATAGCAGTTGACAAAGCATCGCAAAGCTTTGTATAGTTACTTTTAACTATCAACCTACAGATTTCCCGCTCTGTACGTTGCTATGCTGAAAGCAATTTAAAAGCTTGAAAATTTAACAGCAGCTCTGGAGTTTAATTTCAGAGATGTTCAGACCTATCACTGGTTTAGATTCCTGTCTTCCTTCAGCTACTGGAAGAGTCACCTTTCCGGCTGATATTATATTTTGCTCTTGAAAGGTTTCAGAACAGTTTACAACAATATAGCTTACTTTGCAAAACCCCAGCTCCTAGAATGAATACCATTTCCTGAAAGTCTAAATTAGCTCAAAAAAGGTCAGAATTAGTCTCCCATGACCCTCAAGCAGATGTATATTTAAACATTCTACAATCTGGGCAATAAAGAGCTAGCATTTTCAAAAGCAGGCTCTGAAATTTCATTTCAGTGAACATCCTCTATGGCTAATAGTGAACACAGAGTTGCAGTGGTGGACAGACTATCAGAGCCACACAGTCCTGGCACTTGCGGGGGAGATTGTTCAGGCACTGCAGAACAGCCTGACCTGGCTGTCAAGCAGCCACATGCCCATCATCCCAGGCTGTAGGAGTCCCTGGGGTTAACCAAGAATGTCAAGTTACTGACAAAGCTCTTGGAAAACCAGAGAAATCTGCAAAGAACGATGGAGATATCATGATTCCTAAACCTTCTACCATTCAATCGTTATTTCAGTCCTCCAGCCCAGTGATTAGCCTGTGAAGTTTGTTCTTATGAGGGAAAAGTATAAACAGGTGTTTATCAAAAGACTGAGAAGCAATGATATTGGTAAGCACATCAAAATGCAACTTCTAATTCAGGAGAACAACAAGAAGGAAAAGGCAGGTTGAGAAGGCGTCTCCAAGTCCCAAATGCAAATATATTACCAATTGCAAGACATAATTAGCCCTCCAAAAGGGAAGGCGGAGTATTGTATTAATAAATATTTTGACAGAGAAGTCTTCCCACCAGTTAAACAACACAGTTCAGACAATCTCTGACAAAAAAAACTTTAGAAAAAATAATACAGATTAGTTAGGCAAAACAGGAGCAATTTCACTGGCAATACCTTAACACGAGGAAAAAGATAATTATTTATTTTATTCAGTAAATGCAAAAAGAGGGCTCAGGCATAACATAAAATTTTCTCAGCTCCAGCAAGGAGAGAATTTACCCGCTTTGTGAACTTATTTATGTCTTTGAGGAAATAAATGTAGATATGAATTTGGATGTTTCAGTCTCACAGTCTTTCCAGGTTTCTTTAGGACTGTGCATTAGTTTAAGAAATATGACTAAGGCTGACAGAATCTGACCCTTACTTATGGGGCGTACTTACAAATAATAGTATAGCACCTGAGTCACTGAATATCTGATAATTTGGAGTTTACTCTTAAGAAAAACAAAACAGCTTACCATTTTCCTTCCTCATTTTCATACTGTTGAGCTGTGTACCCGAACATATCTTCCAAAGGCCCACTGAAGGTCATTGCATTTTTCACATCAACATTGGAAGAGCTGACAAGGTGAAAGCAAGCTAAAACAACAAAAACAAAAAAACCCACCCAAGTAATATATAGCAATACACACAAACCCCAAGACTTTTAAGAAATCAAGGTTCAATCATGACTTACTGAGGGTACAAGTTGAAAATGGCTTTTTAGGCGTATTTATCACAGCTGGTAAAAGATTTAAAACGTACTTCCTCACACATACATATGCAGCTATATTCAGAGATGTTAGCAACTGGACTTCTGTATCCAAAACCTATCTTGCAAAGTCCATCAGTCATTTGTAAATCACATTTCCAAAAACATTATGTAAATAATATTTTTATTTACTATTAAAGGTAATAACAGGTGTTTTTATTCCCTTTAGCTCCATGCATTTCTAATGTAAGAAATTTACACAAAATATTCCTTCCCTCATTCAGGGTAGTAATTCTCGAGTTTTCATAAGTTTGAGGACTCACTGATTTTCAACTAATTGCAGAAGGAAAAGAAGAAAGTGAGGGAAAGCTTTCAGATGTATTTCATTTTAATCTACATTAGAGAAAAACAAAACAAAGTTTTCTCTTAATTCTGTTCTAGAGTGCCTGTAAAAGACTTTCCTATTTGGAAAAGAACAGAATAAGTTTTTAATACAACCAGATGTTATCTCAAAAGTACCTGTATGAGACTATTTGCAGAAATCCAACATTTACCCACTTAGGAAAAGTTGCTCTACAACAGTGGTGTTGGACTACAATGAGATCAGTCATAAGAGCAGATGCTTCTTCAGACTGATTTCCTGTACACAAACACTCAGTGATCATCATCAGGGAAAACACTGTAAAAATGTGATTGTGTAGCAAATTTCAGAAAGATGAGGTATATAGGGTGAAAATTCCAGCTTGAAGCGATAATTGTATCCCACTGTGAGGCTTGTTAAGCCAAAATTACTATTTATACATACAAATAAGGCTATTTATCTTTTCTTTATTTTTTATTTCTTGCAGTGATCTCTTCTATCCTTGTCCTGTTGAAGTCAATTTCAAAAGCAACCACTGGCTCCCCTGCTGCAGAGCTGTGTATTTAATACACAAGAACCAAAAATTAGTTGAATTTTTACAACATCAAGACTAGTTAAAAACAATTATACACAACTTCCATTTCAAAGAAGCATTTCATGATCGTTTGCTGACATTTAACAGCTACATAAAAATACCCAAATCCATAATACTTGCTGCATGTCAAAGCATCTAAATAGTGTCCAGTTACTAAGATACATGTTATTCACCATTGAGATGATGATATTCTCATATAAAGCTTGTTACTATAATTAAGCTCTCAAGTCGTCAATGCTAATCTCTCTCAGCATCTTATTTCCTGCTTAATGTAGTAAAATTATCACAAAAGACTATTTATCACTTAGTAGGTATTTCCAGTTTCACTGGACAGCAAAAGAGGAAAAGTTTCATTTGTGTTATTTTAGTTTTTTTCCCTCCAGTCAGAGTCAGGAAATACAAAGAAGCGAACAAATTAAAACAGAGTTTACTTTTATTCTTCAGAAAAGATTCATTGCAAGTGATAAGAAAAACTTCATGGCTGACAGTCTGATGGGAAATAATTTGCCAGAAAAGTAATCCATGCATCTTTTGTCTTTCATAAATGTTTATATTTAAAGAAATTCTGCTATGCCTGTTCATATATGCAATAGGTATTTTTCTTCCCCTACTCTCGGTTATCAAAGCATAATTAAAAAAAATCAAAGTCTCCCTTTTAAAACTTCAGTGAAATTATCATTAGTTCAAATCATTTTTGTTAAATTTCAGAGTAAAAGTAATTGCTATTATTATTTTTGACACTATGTGTGGGATTCAGGCCATGTCATTTAGACTCCCAATCTACCTCCTAGACAGTGAAACAGACACTTTAGCAGGCGATCTCATTAGAACTAAGTTCCTTATTTAGTCAAAGCAGCAAGGTAGATGCAAAATCCAACCATGTCAACTTGCCTCAAAGATCTCCAGAAGTCTGTTCACTTTAACCACTGAATAAGATGGACAGAACATCCTTCTAGAGGTCTTCAGAGGCATGTCTTTTTCCCCTTGCTCACCTTATGATGATATTTAAAACATATTTTGAGATGAACTATTAAAGGCCACAGATTCCAGCTCATCTCTTCAAGTTTAACTTCTCCTAAAGGTTACACATGCACTGTGCTCTATACACTCCATCATGATACCCTCCAACATCATTCAATCATCTGCTGACAAACAAGGAATTTTTTTTTCACAATGATGCAGTAATAACAACTACTGATTTTTACTGTGTATTCACTATATTAAATGGTCTTGAAGTTTCCTGAATTTGTTAAGCGATATACTCAAATCTCAATTTTAAAGAATACACTTCTAATCCTTATAGCTATAACAATGTTTGAAAATGTGAAATGCTAGAACAATCAAACTAGAAGACAAATAAAAAATGCCAACTATTTGCTACTAACCCTCCAAACTCCTCGTGCTTCTGAGTGAGGTCAAATTAGAACCAGCAATAATAAATATTCTTTTTAAAAGTAAAGCTAGAGGAGTCAAAAGAAGCAAGGATGGGCCAGACTAGTCAGAAATAAAAAGGAGGTGACTCCACACAGCAGGGAATACACCCTTAGACCTTGTCAGCAAAGGATGTTTCAGATGCTAAACATTGTGTTCAATGGGTAACTAAACAGTCTTGATTTGATCCAGTATGTCTATCCTTTTGCTCCCTCAACTTCCTGTTCTGTCTTAACCAGAAATCAGATGCTTTGAAGTTTGATTTTGTACACAAACTGTGGCATATTTTAATATGCAAGTGTATTACATGACCTTCTGTGGCTTCCATGTGCTATGAAACATCATGAGCATAATGTTTTTGAATAAAAGTAAGGGTCATGATAAGCAGCGCAAGATTAACTTATAAATAATGAATAGATTTAAAGGTATCATTACATTTTCCACAGATTCTGTAAAAGGAAGTCTTACTAGTCAAAGATACATTTGAATCTGCAGATGGTAAATGGAAAAGTGGAGTTTATAGTGACCCACATTACACTGTCAACTAGCAATAATTACTTCACTTACGGCAACCTGACTTTCACATTTTGTTTCATTTTTCAATACAAAGAACATTGTACACGTGAGCTGACAATTCAGAATATTTAAAAGTATTGCTGATCATGACTATGAAAATGATACTTTATATTAATAACATCTAGCTTGTTCTCCTCCAAACTTCCAGCTTCCAAGATGTTCACATTCTCATCTGTTTCTAGCAAACTTGTCTAGAAGTAGTAAAAAGACTATTGGCAGAAGCAGTGGAAAAAGAAGAGCTACAAAACAACAACAAAAAAAACCACCAAAGAAAACCCCCACCCAAACCTAATAAAAGCAACTGGTATATCAGAGAGCAAGAAAAAAAAATTCAAGTGTGAAGTTTTACTGTATCTAAAAAGGACAGAGATAAGCAGTTTTCTGAAGTAATTCCTTCATTTTTTTTATTAATATATCCTGAAGGAATTCCAATTTTGGGTTATAAACAATGATTCCTAATTGTAGATCTTCTAATTGCAGTTTCACATTTTAAAAATTGCTTTCTTAGATCTTTTGTAGAAGAAATAGACCACACACTGCACAAGTGTGGCTTCAGATAAAACAGCATAAACATTTTGAGAACGTGTTTTTCCTGCAAAACTAGACATCTATTCTTTTATGAAACAGGCTTGTTTTCTTAACAAAAACCCCCAACAGTTAGAGATGAAAATCTCAGAGAAAAGTAAAGTGGTCTGTCCGACTCAAAAAGATCACATGCATGATTCCACCTTTTATCTCCACCTTACCTTTACAAAACTGATCACATTTTCTGCATGGATAATGCTGTTTCCAGAAAGAAATTAAGGAGGCTTAAACCATAAATCAGTCAACCAAGAAGGTAGCTATAATATACCTTTACAGAAAAAGGTAAACCAAGGTCAGCAGCTCAGAAGTTAAAAAATTTTCAAAGGGTAAGTTTTATATTCAGGACTACTTAACCTTTGAAAAAAACAGTAGCAAATGAAAATTACTTCAGACATTTACATGGCTTTGAAAACATCATGCTAATTACATCACAAATTAAGCTGAAGAGCTATAGGCTCTTGTTACACAGGTGGTCACAAGATCATTTATGCCAGCATTTTACTCAAATAGTGTACAACAGTGAAGACAGGAAGGAGGGAGATAACAAATTCCCTAGGTCAAATACTGCTAAGTGGTTTACAATTTTATAAACCATTTTTATCAATAAAAGATTTATCTTTATTTGGCTTTATAACTAGGATTATTTTTGTCTCTTGCTGGTGGTGACCTATGTTTTGCAAACTTTACCTGATAAATAACCACAAAAAAATTTGATATAACAACTGGATTTAAATGCCAAAGGTGACATAACTAACAAACCGGGGCCTGCTCCAAAGTATGAGGTTGCAAGAGAGGCTCTATGACCTAAATCAATGAATTTATTTGAATCTTTGAAGCTAACAGCACAGCAGGGTTCAGGATCAAGCTAATTTCATGATACTTTTTAAAGCTTTCTTCCTACCAAACGTAATAAATAAGTCCTACAACATATACTCATTTATTTTGAAAACCAAAAAATTGGAAGAGAAACCATGCTAATAATTCACAAAATTATGTCAGAACCTAATCAGAAACTAAACTGAGATACTGTTTGAAATTACCAAATGCTTTATAGTGCAAGAGAACAATTTTCATATTGTGGACAGGTTTTAGTTCATGTATGTTTAGTTCCAAAGAAAAGACAAAAAAAAATATTTTCCCATGGCTCTAGTACTTACTCATTTCATCTGCAGATAACATGCATATTCTGTGTGTTATCTATGCATAGACATTAAGGTCTGCGTTAAGCAAGTATCTTTCTCAATATGGACTTTTCAACTATTCAAATTCCTTTAAGTGTAAGATACTACCATCCCTGGAACTTTGCCAGGCCAAGCATCTGCAACTACTGAACACAGCCTACTTTCAATACCAAGCCCTTAAGCTGTTTCCTAAAACAGGATGAATTTGTCTATGTAGTGACTGTATATTTGTTTTACTTATGCTTACAAAAAAAAAATATTCCCACCCTTCCATACTTTGGGGAACTAGATGTATATTTCTTTCAGAGACTTAATGCCATGATAGCAATAGCTAAGAAAAAAGAAAAATATTCATAAATTGTAAAGTCAGTGCAGAATTTTAATTCTAAGTGTAAATAATTCAAATAATCACTATGAACATATTTTCTTACCAGATCTTTGCTGTTATACCTTAAAAAAACAGAAACACATAAGCAGCAAAACAGCTGCTTCTTTTCCTTGGTGATACACTACCAGAAGCACAAAATATAGACTTGCAGAATTGTCATTGTAATCTTCTTATAGTACGCAGCAAAAACTCTTCATAATTCTTTTTTTTAAAAATGGAATAACTGGAATCAATTTGGTCTAATAAAATAGCAAACCATTCCACAGCCTAGGAACAGTTTGATTTGTCTCTTAGTTTGCTGAGAATTAAACTGAGAATTTCCTGGTGTACTACAATTTTGAATATAAGTATCATTAGTGTATAATTGCAACAAATAGGCATTACTTATAAGAAGGGAAATACTAATGTACCAGCTTATCTTAAAGAAATTAATGACTTTGTTTAGACATAATGAGCCTGTTTAAAGCAATAATTTGCTAAATATAAATAATATTTATTGAAGGTCAGATTTTTTTACCCATTTCATATACTCTTTACATTTAACTGTGTATAGCAGGAATCAGGGTGCTTTCCAGCTGGCAGTGTATAATCAGCTTAGACAGGTTTTTAAAAAAGAAAAAAAATTTTAATTTAACCAATCCTAACTGCTGAAAGAATCCTACCTGAGCATTCTATGACTTGTGATGCTCAACACCATTCAAGACAAAAATGTAGAGCTCAAACAACATAGTTTATCTGTACAAACTTACTCTAAACAACTGTCTTAACGGGCTTGCTTGTCTTCAGTGAGAGAAGAATAAAAGTGTTAAAGTACAGCTCTAACGTAAGTTCTGTTCATGCATTCCTTAGACTGCGTGGATGATGGGAAAAGGGGAGACAGCTGTTAACTCCAAATGACTTCTCTATCAAGGATTTTCGGCTGATGTTTCAGTTAGCAACAGATCATATCAAATTCACAGAGCTGGCACACATCAACATTTTGGGAGTACCATTAAAAACACTTTTTCTAGAATTATTCTACCCAGACTAAAAAGTTTTGGTGTTTTTATTTTTAATCTTCCATTATTATGTCCCTTTCCATATTTCAGAAGTTTTCTATGCTTTTCTTAAATGAAATTTATTTTTGGCAAGTCTCTCCAGTTCACCACCACATTTAAAAAAGGAACGCTTATTTACACACACAACCTACACCATCAAACATTGGTTTAAATTGAACAAACGATCCCCTTGCAGATATGTCAGAATCTGAAAGCAGTTTCTGTTTCCTCAGCCTAACATTTATTGTCCAGCAAAGAAACAAAACTCATAGTGGCTCTCAATACTTTGAGCAGATCAAATAATTGAAAAAGTAATTTTGATTTTTACAGTTGCCATTATCTTAAGCTGAAGTTCTAAATTTGTAATCTTTAAAAAAAAAATATACTTAAGCTGCAATATAGAAGTAAAGAGGTACACAGGTAGTCAAATACCAGATTATGAACTTATTTAAACTATTCGCTGTCATAAGATTCCTCATGGAAACTAGGGTTCTGATTGTGTAAGTCTTACTTATAGTCATATATCTTCTCAGAACTGGGTGCTAAATAATCCCAATGCCAACTCATCAGAACACAGTCAATGACAACATACATCATACCTTGTTAGCCTTCAAGACAATCTCCCAAAATAACAACACTGTCAAAAAGATAACTGAAATGGATGCGCTGAGCTTCACAATTTGTCTTGCATTACTATCATATTAGGGAGGAAATGGTTAGAGTGTCTGGTTTCTGAAAGACTGCTTCAAGTGTTTCACAGAAATATTTAAGTGGTTAGTCATAACACCAAAAAACCCCTAACAGATTATGTTGATCCCGCTCCTTTGCCACATCTCAGGAAGAAGGGTGAGTTCCTAAGAAGATCAAGCATAGTTTTGATAGGTCTTGCATGAAGAAGTTTACATTTGTTTTGTAATACTGTTTTCAAGCATTTAAACAGAAATAGACAGTCTGACAATTTTCCCCCTCTTAGTTTATCATCTTTTCATGCACATTCCAAAACACTAAGCTGCCAGTCTGCCTTAACTTGCAGAATAGAATCATAGAATAGTTTGGGTTGGAAGGGACCTTTAAAGGTCATCTAGTCCAACCCCCCTGCCACATGAGCAGCTTTAGGGAGTCAAATCAGTTTCTTGTACTGCTGGAAGTCCAGGGTGTAACTTGCAAAAACAGTCAGCTCCAATTCACAGTATACCAATAATCACTACCATAGAACAGATATCCATTAGTGTGCTGAGCAGAGCTATGTACTGTAAGAAATATTATCAAAAACTTAAATTACATGTCATGGCACATCTGCACACAGTATTTAGGAAAGGAGGGCCTTTAATGTCATTTCAACATGACTTGGAAAAGAAACTGGAACAAAGTCACCATTATCAATCCTCTTCAGGGCTAGATTCATCTTCCTGGTCAGAGCACTCAGCAACAAGAAAGCACAGGATGGCTGCCACCCCTGTCTGCTCTCCAGACACACAAAGGCTGGAGAAAGCGTGCACTGCGCCCACATTCTCCTGTATGCTATCTACCAGTTTAACGTATCAGGCACACACAGCCACATACTGGTGCTGGAAAAGCTCATCACTGATTAACAAGGTATCAAAGGCCATGGCTTCATTGGCCTTCTCCACATGTTTTAGACCATGAAAAGCCTGGTCAGACTCATGCTGCAGCATTTTATAGAAGTCATCTAAGGCTTTGACCTCACCAGCTGCCTTAGTGTCAGAGAGACAGCTAGTTACAGCTGGGTCACAAAGGGCTTCCTTTAATGCATATTTATGTCCCAAGGAAGAGTGGACCTAGACTAAAAAAAGTCAAAGGTTTGGGTTTTTTAATAAAAAGAACTATTTCCTTGATTAACCAGTCACAAACAGCTTTCACTATACATAATATTTATCTTGATAATTATTCAAGAAAGTTCTCTCTTCCTTGAAACCTACATGATTCTTTTCTTAAAAGATCTTCTCTCCTGCAACCCAAAGCCTAGCCCAAATCCCTTAAACTGTATTCTAAGTGCAGGAAAGATGTTTCTCTTATTCAATGACTGCGTTAAATATGCAAGCTGTTGTAGACAGTCCCCAAGGTAGGGCCACCTGAAACTACTAAGAAATTAAGACTTAAGCCTCTTCCTTTTAAAGCATTCAAGAAGATGACCTCTTAAGACTGCAGAAGCATCAAGTCTTGTACAACTGCATGGCTACTATGCTCACAAAGCCATGAAGTACCTTTCAGACTTACTATTGTCACTTTACTATAAATGCAAGAGGAGGCTTCTTGGTGCAATTTGACTCCTAAACTTTGTGACCATTAAGTACTGGGACACACCTCCCACACACACACTTTTGCAAGCATAGATTACAGGCCTGCTCCAATGCAAGAGTGATACAAGCATCCTTATGAGAAGGAAAACTTATTTTAGGCTTTGAGTTTGCCTATTTCAGTGAAAGGCAAAAAACCCCCCACTCAATCAATGTGATGACTAAGGAACAGGAAAGTGTTATGGTCTGCATAATTTTATACTAAATAGTTAAAGATTAACAGCAACATTAATTAACCTATATCATATCCAGGTACATTTTTTTCTTCTTTAAAAAGCTTTAGAAAGCTGTTATTAAACATGCACGCTATACAGTACGGCAGATTAACACTACAGTTAAACTAATTTCCAACTTGTACTTCACTGAATTGAAGATTAAATATGTACTTATAAGGAGTTTAAAAATATTTAATACTTTCTCTACTCCACATTAAGGTATCCTAGGAAAGAACCATCCCTGTGTCTTGCATAACTACCTTATAATTTGAGAGGCGTAAGAATAATTTCCTTATTACACTCAGACAGAAATTTATTTTTTTCTAATAAGTGAATTATCTCCCATCACCCTTATAATTATTTTCTATTACCACAGACAGCTCTTAAGCATCTTTTTACCCACTCTGGAGACAGTTTAGTTCCTTACCTGTAAGAACTTGGACCTGTTCTCCAGCAGAAGCTTGTTGTCGGTCTTGACCACCTACTGGAACATGTAGTCACAAAACTGCTCCTGTACAAAGCCTGGGCCAGCCACCAGTACACACTTCACCACCTCAAAGTTGATATACCGCTGAATGGCTTGCACCACCTGCTCATAAAACCTCTCCAGGGCCAGGTCATGCTGAGTGCAGCTCCCTTTCTGCTTCTGGAGGATGTTTACCTCCACCTTGGCACAGGTGAGGGTCATGCTGGGAGTGACCAGGCACTCCAGGCTGGGTCAATGCGCTCCAGCACCATGCTGTCCCACTGCTTCTTTGCCAGCGTGAACTGCCGGTTGGGCTCCAGCTCGATGGTGTGGTAGGCCCCCATCTTGATGTACTCATTCTCCTGGATGTTGGTGCCCTTGACCCACAGCTGGCAGGCCTGTGAGTCAGAGTCAATGGCCTAAACACAGAGGGTGAGGGTGGTGCAGATGCTGCCCACACTGCCCATGGCCAACTTGGTCTGCACCTTGCAGATGGTGGAGGCCTGCAGGCTGTCACTCACCTGTAGCAGGTTGTAGGTGTGCCACATGTCCTTGGGGATCATTATCACCTGCCCCACATTATCTTTCTCCAAGTCCTTCCTCACCAGCTTCATCCCAGCACCACCACACCACCCTGGCTTCCCCTCAGCTGCAGCATCCAGCAGGCCTACCCCAAGAGGCCTGGCAGCAGGACCCACGCACTCCCACCAGCAGATGGCCTACCCCTAGGCCACAATGAACGGCTTATCCCAAACACTTGCCTGCCCCAGGCCCGCAGCGAAGCCCGAGCTCAACCTCAGGCACAGCAAGGTGGCTCCTCCAAGCACCCACAGCCAGCTCCTCACCCTGCACACATGCGTAACACCCAGCCACCCCCAAGGCACGTACGTGCAGTGCATCCTAAAAGGCACCGGCTAGATGCACACCTCCCCCTGCCTTTTCACCTCTGCGCCCAGCTACTCCCTCCCCACTGGCGCTGCATCAAGAGCTGGCATATGCACAGGGTGGGGAAAGTGAGTGGTGGTGTGCTACGTGCAGAAGTGGCACCTAAGGGTGGGTGTTGTGTTTTGAGGAGTGGTATGAGTAATCTGCTGCCTCCTCCCCACCAGCAGGGGAGATGCCACAAGCCAGGGCCACGCAGGCTCAGAGATTTCTGAAGGGAAACCTTCTGGGGGATACTAGGAGGCAGCCACAATGCTCCTCTGTGCTGTGAGGCAGGAGAGGACTGTATAATTGGTGTATCCCCCCTGCTACAGCCTCTCCACAAGCGAGGCGGGAGGGGGTTGGGGCCTGCACTGGTCTTTCTCCTCCAGGTCTTTACAGAGACCATTCAAACTTCTAAAGGCTTCTAACACAGTCCCTCACATTTAGGGAAAGAAAAAAAAACCCAAAACAGAAACTAAGTAGTTGCGGAAGGTCACAGTTACAGATTGAGGAAGAGACAAGAAAAGTAGGGCTAAGTAGCCAGTTTTCTTGGTGTGATCAGTGAATGCCATGGTACCTCAGAGGCACGGAGGACAGGCAGTATTACCTAACAGCTGCTGGTGCTTAAAAGAGGCAACTAGTGAGCCCACTGTTGCAGAATGAAATGAAAGCCAGACCCAGGCAACATCCATCAGAACCTGAACTTATTTTGACATTGCTCTTGAACTGAACTTCAGCTTGAAGTTTTTGGTTAAACTTGCAGTTGTTTTTTGGGTTTTTTTTTTTTTTTTTTAAACACATCCTAGCTTCAGTTACACTTCAGCCTATACTGAAACTTGATCTGCTTCCTGAATCTACCAGTTATTTCAGTCAGAACAAGACAGTTCTGAGAAGCTTCAGAGGCAGCTAAGTGCATTTTAAATGAAGTTTGATGTTGACAAATGTAAGTAATATGCATTGGAAAAAACTGTAAGTTATCACTAAAACACAAATTAGTTCCATGATATTTGCACAGAAAAAGGACCTGAACAATAACTAGACAGCTCAATTTGCAGCCTAGACAAATTTAACAAACCAGAAGTAATATAAAAAAAGATAGTGTCATTATGCAAATACTGCAGCTTATTTTGAAATGGTGTACAGCACTGAACACTCCATTTCAGAATGAATGTTGCAAATTTAGAAAGAATAAGGAAAATAAATTGAAAAGAACAGAGAATAGAAAAAATGCTTGTATGAAGAATTGAGAGGAACACAAATATTTGAGAAAGTAGACAAACTAACATGCCATAAGTGTATTAGGGCAACTGGAACAGATAAAGTAAGTTTGGAATGTCTACACATTCAGTTTGATAACCAAAAAGCAAGAGAACATCCTCTTAGAGATGAGAAAGAGGCAAATTTATAATTGTTAAGAGGAAGTTTCTGGTTTCTTCTAATTTTTTAGGGTTTTCTTGTTGGTTTGGGGGGGGGGGGGGGCGTCAGAAAAAAAACCCCCACAGAACAGTGTGGATTGTGGAATTTGCTGACTTGGAAAGGCTTTGGAGTCAAGGATTTAATGAGATACAGACTACTGTGAGCAAAAATCATCCCCTATCTCCCATTATGGTGTACATATAAATTTCTCTCAAGTATCTATCACTAATTAGTTGTTGGAACAGGACACTGAACTTAAATGTGGCCCAGTAACACGTGTTCAGCGTTTCTAAGCTTGATACTGATGTAAAAACAACTTTATCAGATATCAGGATTTATTTATGAGACCTCAGACTCTCTTCCTGTAAGTATACATGCTTAATTCTGTTAGCATGAATAGTTTCACAGAAGGAAGCTGGACCACCCAAGGGAATATAACATAAGCACATGCATAACTGTTTAATTTGGGCTTGTACATACTCATAATTTTGTATTAATGTTTTGTAGCTTAGGCAGAGAGCATGCATTCAGCTTTTCTTTAGGAGTTGCTTTCACTTATCTATGTGAATGCTGCATGGGGAATTTATGGTGAATTTTCTTCTTTACGTTCTTTACGTTCTTTTCGATTATAAAATTGCAAGGGTAGACCTCATGCTATTCTTTTGAGAAAAATTAGCTGTAGTGCATATTTACCTTCCACATTAATATCATTTTTTTTTTTTGTTCTTTTTTCTCTACTTGTTGGTTCCAGTCTAATTTTTACAAGCAGCCTCACACCCCTAGAGATGCTATATATTTCAGATAAATGTTGCAAGTTGGCATCTAGTACCACCCAGTAGAAAACAAACATTCAGTTCATGCAAGCAGGTGACTTGCTGCATTAAAAAAAACAAACAAACAACCCAAAAACAAATCAGACACCCCCCCCAAAAAAAAAAAAAAAAAAAAAAAAAGAACAACAACCCTGAAACAAAGTTGCCACTCAACGTATTAAATTGACTGTTGTTGTAGAAAGGGACATTGAGATGTGCTGAAGTCCTCAAACAAATAATCATGAAATTTTATACAGTTATGAACAGTGATCCACAAATATTTAGTGGCAACTGTAAACTTCAATGATGTTACCCACAATTAGCAAAACCATTATCAGCTTATAATGGAAAACAATTACTAGATGATGATTCTTTGCCTACTCTGTTAAAAAGTACTGGGTATTGTTATTTGTTTGAATATGTCAAAGAATGACCTCAGTAGAAGAAAAACATCATCTCCAAAAATTTAAGAACCACAGTACAAGACAAGATAAAAACGGTGATAGCATATATTCACAGGGTTCTTGGAACCACGCTGTTTTTGAAAGATTATTGTTTTGAAAACATTTGATAAACAGTGCCCTACATCTTCAAGTCTTGATCAGCTGCTTTATGAAGATGGGTTGTGTACAGATTTTAGATATGAACATGACCTGTCCTTAGGAAACCCCCTCTCCCCCATACTATAGCCATTGTAGCTAGAACTCATGCAAACACACTAAAGTCCTAGATAAGAAAAACTAGTGGGAAAGACTCTCAAATAAAGGGAGAAATCCGCTGAGAAATGTTGGACATTATTGTTGCAAGAGCAAAGGAAGATAAAAGATAAAGATGGAAAGAGAAACTAGGAAACATGTTTTTTCATGCTTTCCCCTTATCCCGTGTCTGTCCTGTCTTTGCAGGCTCTGGACAGAGACTACTTCCTTTTCTGCATACAGTTCTGTCTTTATGATTACTGGTCTTTTCTTTTATAAAAATGAGTACTCTTAATTAGTATCAACAACACGATCATCGCCAATGAGGAGAGAAAGAATTCCAGGAGGGAGCAGGCTAAGCATAAAACTAGATGAAGAAGCGTTAAAAAGTAATGGAACCCTTTGGACTGATCTCTTTCTTCCTCTTTTGTTGAAATGTAGGGCTTGAGGAAACTTCAGCAGATCCCTAGTCAAACCACTTACACTGAGGCCAGGTGAAGTAAACCTCAACCATCCCTGACAGGTGTTTATCCAATTTCATCAAAACTTTCAGTGAAGGAGATTATGCAGGGGTGGGTTTGTTGGGTTTTTTTGTTTGTGGGGGTTTTTTTTTGTAGCCTGTTCTAGCAATTCATTACCCGAAGAGTAAGAAAGTTCTTGTGAATATTCCCTAAGTTTCTTGCACAGCGAGTTACATTGATTTTTCTCATGTCCTTTGTTGGACATGGAGAACCAACTATTTATCAGTCTCTTTATAAACCAACATACACAATACAGAAAGCCATAAGTGAGTGCTCTCTCAAAAGAAATAAGAAATTGACATTTGGAAGAATATTCTCAGGTAACAATAATACTTTGGTAAAAAAAAAAATAATGTATATTTGAAGTACTCAACACTTTGCCCTTAGTTTTCTCTCTTCTAGAGAAACAAGTCTAATTCATTCAGTCTTTCTTCATAGATCATATTTCTTCAACTCTTACCAGGCTTGTCACTTCTCCGTGCACTCCTGCCTGTTTGTCTGCATCTCTCAGACTTCCTGTACTCAGGATTCTCAGAGGCCTCATCAATACCAAGTTGAAATTAAAATAAAATAAAAATCAGTATAAGTAGACAGACATACACCCCTATGCACCTCCTTTATTCTACATTGTTTTTGACTGCTAGTGCATGCCAGATTATTTGCTTTTTTTCTTTCTAAGAAAGAGGAGCACGTAATAAATTTGTATTTTATTTTTTGTTCTGCTGTAATTCTAAAACTCTTGTCCTTATTTTTATTACATTTTGACTTGTTTATGTAGGACTATTTCTCTTATTTATCTGAGACAATTTGAATCCCATTCCTGGTATCTGTAGCACCTCCTCTTATTTCCAAGTGTATTCTATTTCACACCAACTTTTTATTTTTAAAAAGAAAAAAACCCCAACCAACAAAAACTAGTGAGCCCCTGACAGATTTGGATGGGACCCACCCTTGAGACATCTTCCTATGTGACAATAAACCTTTTTTTGTCATTACTAGTGAATTATCTATCAGTAGTACCAGTAGCAACTTTACAACTCTGAAGGGAAGTTGTGGTACACTAAATTGTTGCCACTTTATAAAGCCTCCTTCTGTAAAGGAATACAAACAAAAAGCATATTTTGGAGAATATCATTGTGTAATAAAAGTAATAAGACATCTACGAAAAAGGGCTAAATATGGCACACCAAGGTGCTACATTCAGATTTTCATGTTTTCCTGTACCTGTTCTTTCTTGCACAATAAGCACAGAGTGAGAGGGAAAAACCCTAGTCTTGCCTTTTCCCCACTTGCTGCCACCTGCATTTTGACAATTCTTATGAAATTGATTTCCTCCTCTGTACTGCCTCAGGTTCACTGTGTGCTAGTGCTGAGGAGCTCAGTATCAAAGTTTGCAAGCACATTAATCTCAGCATTGCCTTAGCCTCTTTGACACTTGTTGGATTCCCCCAAATTCAGTTCCAAAATGTTACTACAGATTGACTAGCTAGGGGGAATGTTATTTGCTGTATTTGTCTTGCTACACCCCCCAAAAAAAAAACCCCAAAACAAACCCTCCCCCCACCCCCCCAAAAAAAACCCCAAAACAAACCCTCCCCCCACCCCCCCAAAAAAAACCCCAAAACAAACCCTCCCCCCACCCCCCCAAAAAAAACCCTCCTAAGTAAGTCCCTAACAATAAGTGAAACCCTAAAAGGAAATATTACGTATTCCATCTCTGGATGAACTCATCTGTCTGAAGTTAGTTGGGTGCAGTTAACTGCTTCCTCGCTTCCCCTTTGACCACTCAGAACATCTGAAAGCCAAAGGGAGGAAAACAGAAAAGCTACCCTGATTAAAAGAAGTTGCTAGGTGCACCTCTTTTCCCAAGCCAGCTTCAATTATAGTATTTCTTCTCACCCATTCATCCTCATCTAGCAGCCCTCCCCCCCAATTGGTTTAGGGATTAAAGTTCCCAGAGAGAAGCAAACCGAAAAGTCCCTCAAGAGCTCTTGCTGGAGGGCAGCTCCAGACAGGGCATTCTCGGGGCAGGTGGAGGGATCGGGGAGGGGGGGACGCGATCCCTCGGGTGCCAGCCCCCAACACCCTCACTCCCCTCCCGCAGGGAGAACTACTTTCGGGACCTGGATCTTCAAAGCAAGAGAGAAAAGGGGGTTTCCTCACCTGTCAGCATCCAGTAAGAGGCAGCCGTGCCTGGGCTCCTGCGAGCCCGAGAGCAGAGGTGGCAGGAGCGGTCCTGCCGCCGGCGCGCTCGGTGGTGCTGTGCTGCGAGTGGAGTTCAGCGCTCTATGCCTTCCGTCCGCCTTACAGCCGAGTTAAGCATTTCCTGCTTGTTCTTCAGTCTTTACGCTAGCCTTCGCATCAAGAATAATTTAGCTTCTTCCCCCTGCAAGCCCCAAAGACCTCTAAGTTTTGGAAACACCCCCCATAAAGCTACCCCAGCACTAAGATATACAAATAAAGCCAAATCTCCCCCAGCTGCAACCTCCAGAGAGCTGAGCAGACGTTAAAGGGGCATCTGCCCACTCATAATTAATTAATTAATTGGTGTATCCCACTAGCCACTCCCCTGCCAGTAAGGTAGGAGAGAGTTGGGCATGCTCCACAGCCACTTCTCTTGTCCTCAGCAGATAACGCATTGTTGAGGTACGGGGTGTGTTTGGCTAGTCAAGTTTAATTTTTCTTCCATCACCCCTTAAAAACGCACTCTATGGCTGGTCATTTGCCTGCAGGAGGAAGCCAGCCACCCCACTCCCCATTCTCAGCGGCTCTGGGGATGCAGTAATTCTTCTGACAGAGGATGATTTTCTCAAGTCTTTGCGTCTCCCAGTGCTTTGCTGCGTAGAGGAAATACCAGATAACTGCCTTTGCCCTCATCTACCGAACATTTGCATGGCATCCTTTCCCTGCCCCCCAAATGACTTCAGTAATAAATCACTGAATAAATCGCAAAGGTAATAATCAGCCAGATTCAGGCCTGTGAGTAGTGATTTTCAGGGTTCATTAAACACTCAGTAAAAGAGAAGCTTGCAGGACTTTTTATTTTTGTATTTACCAGAGTAATGCTCAGGTGGAGTGATAGCCCTTCAGCAGTGTATGAGTTTTTGCACTGGACCTGCTGAAAAATCATTTTGTTGTTCGTAAAACAAGAGAACACAAGGTCCCTCAAGCAAGAAAAAGAGAAGTCAAAATATTTGGAGACCTTGGTGCTACTAGAAAAATCCTCTATTTTTTCTTTGAATCGGAGCAAAGAATTTGGTGAATAAGTGGAAGTTAGTGGAATTTTTGTAAGTTACTCTGAGGCTAATAAATTACAGCTGTTAATCATCACAATAGTTAAATTCCAACTTCTGTCTTACATTTTATGAGAACACATTGAGTGCACCTTTACTTGTAGGTCTGTGGAAATGCAAATTTTAGAAAATAGCGCACAATTTCAAAGCTGGATTTAAGAGCAAAGGTCCTCATTCAGCAATAATTTATGCATATGCTTGCCTTTACACATTATAAAATATATTTAAATACCACAGTAGTATTACTCAAAGTTGATTAAATTAAGCACATGTGTAACTTTTGCTGAATGAGGATCTGAGCTTCATTGGTACCAATTTAAGAGACGACACATTTTTCCAGTTAAAGGTTTTATGCATAAAATTAAAGGAAATCAAAGTGGCATTCAAACAAAAAGACGACTGAGATTTTAGAAAAAGCTGTAATTTTTTGGAAGTGAGTTGTTTTACTACTGCTGGTTTTACCCTGGTTTCAAAGGCAGCAATAACTTCCTGTATTTTTTTTTAAAAACAAATCCTTATATTCCCTTTCTATCACTATGCTTGAACTAAATGCACATGGAACAGTTGAGCGTGCTTTCAAATCACAGTGAAGGATTTCTTTCTGTGATACAATTAACTACTCCAGAGGAAGACAGGGAGACTAAGGACTTTCACATAAATTAAAATAATCAGTTCAAACCTGTTTGAAGTATATGTGATATTTGGTACATATGTGGGAAATGTACATCATGGTGGAGAATAAGACTTCTTGAGAATAAAAAGAAACATTCCTGATGTAGAGTTATTCCTAATTTCTTCCAAATTATTCTTGGTATTATTATTTATTCATTTATTTTTGTGGTAGTGTCCTATGCATCTTGCATCAGGCAATGTCAAAAGGAAGACACTAGAAAAGATGAACTGCTGGACTGAGCTAGCATTTCTTATTAACTTGTACACATTCAAAAAAGTAAAATGCATTACAGAACATTATTTATTTTGGAATGCCAAACTAATTCAGAAAAAAACAAACTCCTATTGCTTGTAGAATAGCTGCTGCATCCTTTCACAGTCTTTGTTGCTTTGGATGCATTCATTCAGGCAACTGTTCAGAATATATCGCTAAATACTCTTCTTGGAGTTTAAAGTTTTATACATTAGTAGTAATGAATACACGTATATTAAGCAGGAATCCCCAGATGAGGTGCACTCAGGCTCAGAAGTAGTTAAGATATTGGGTAATTTCAATATCTGCATAACAAATATTATTAGTTTCAGCAGATCGTAATAGTATAGAAAATCATTACCTATAATGATGGATAAAACAAAAAGGTCAAATTAATTTAAAGAATATAATTGTTTTGCACATTCCTTTATGCCTTTCTAAAGTATCACAGAATGCTGAGGAAGGATTTTTTTTCTAGTGCTATAAATTAAACATTTGTCATTTTGAACTCTGCCTCCCAATCCGGTTTCAGCAAAGTATTTTAGAATATGCATTATAGAATAAGTACACTAGTAGTTCCATGGAATCTGATAGAAGTATTTGTGATTAAAGATTAATTTAAAGACTTTGAAGGATTGGACTCTGAAAAGACAACAAAAAATAAAAATATCAGGAAGACCAAATTCTTCTCCCTTTAAGTGAGTGTTATTCCTGCAAAAAACAGTGGAAATGCATTCTGTCCCAAAGGTGAGGGGTGAAGGAACAGGAACCAAAGCTTTTCAAATAGTTTCAAAGGCAGGCAGTCTTCTAAATAGTGTGACTATAGTGTACATAGAATTCATTTCCATGGAAACTGTTCTTCCATTCTTATAGAGGAGATGAGCAATTTTCATTTATTTTGATTGTTAGTTTAAAAGGATCTCTAACCTGTAGCACAAGAGAGCAATGAATAATGCAAGACTGACTTCAAATAGCCAGAAGCATGCTTAACTTACTTCCATTAAAGGAATAGTATGACAACATCAATAATTGTAAGAGAGACGTAACATGTTTCTGCAATGTACGCTGTTGTTATTACGCTGGATTATGCACTGCTTGGAAAATACTACAGAGCTTGTTCATATAGCTTCTAAGTGAAGATTTATCATTGAAAGCTGTTATTATCATCTTTGATGGTTTACTTTTACTGTAGATTAGTGATAATTTCCATTTACATTTTTTTCTTACACTTGCTTATTCACAGTCTCCAAGATGCCTTTCACCTTGATTACTCATTCATTTTCATAGTCTCAATTTTTTCCTATCTGATTCTAGGACCATGTTAGAATTCACTTGGCAGAACTTGTGGGGCTGTAGTCTTATTTTTATGTCTGAGATACTCCAGGGCTCCTTCTTCAAGTACCAGAACTAACACCTTGCAGGATTTGGTATGGTTCCAGCAATACTCTATGCATAAATCTTTTCATGTTTTACAGCTCAGCTTTTAGCCGATACCTGATATTCTTGGAGAATGCCCATGTTTCTGCTCCATCTGTATTAACCAGTGGTACAAATGTGCCAAAAATCCTTTTTACTGTACAAAGGGATCTTCAGAAAAATTTTGTTTTGCAGCTTGTGTTAGTTTAATTAATGTTGGTAGGAAACGTTATGGAAAATGCCCATTGTGTTCTGTGTTAAATTTATTCTCTACAATATCTTTTATGTCTTCTTCGTTTGTCTGTCTTGGAGTATATACCAACTATCATAGAGTATTCCTGAACCAAATTAATATACAATCTGTATTCTTACTGAAATAAAATAGTCTGATTTTCCTCCTTAACAGATTTAAAGTGTCTCACATCCTCAGTCATGCTGCTTTTCTTTTCCGCATTTTCTCAGGGCACATTTTTTTCAATATTCATCCACAAGTTTGTAGAGATTAAAAATGGCTGTATCACAAAAATAAACCATCTCAACTTCTCTGTAACTTTTTATTTGCACACATGATGATAGACCAGGAAGAGATGAATTTATATGGTATCATTTACTGTTATAAATCTGCCACCAATCTCTTTATTTTATGATTGTCACTTTATACTCATGTAGAAGGATTTTTATATTAGAATAGAATTTAAGATTCTTGCAGACAATACCTCTAATCTTTTCATAATTTCTTGTGCTATTTCTATTTCCTTTGAGTCAGCTTCTGACAATGAAAATATTTTATTTAAATCCTGATTCACAGTTTTCTCCTGCAACATGGTTTTAATTTTCTGCTTGCTTATTTACTTATCTATTTATTATGTCAACAATATATCTTTGAGCTCTGTAATATATTACCAGACTTTAACATGAATATATATTTCTTCAAAGTGTAAGCTACAAATAAGGCTAGAAAAACACAAGCTTGTTTAGCTATTCAACTTGAATGAGGTAAAAATCATACTGATCTCTCTGGCCTGAGTATTTCAGCCTTTTTTGTGCTGAAGCACTTTTTCTGCAGCACTGAAGCCATTGGAGCTATGGCATTGAGTTTGAGGGAAATGGAACTGGTAACTTCAAGTGGGGGGAGACGAAAGAAACAAATTCATATTTTATTGTACAAAATCACGGGGCTGAACTAGAAATTGTAATATATTTATAAGGTTTTTTTACAAAAGGTACATATAACATATCGGCTAATGTTGGTTCATCAGTGCTTTAGCTCCACTGCATTATACAAATGAAATTATTTGAAATTAGACCAGAATTTAGGGGCAGAGGATTAATTGATTCTTATTATTATCTTGGGCTTTCTTCACTCCACCCATACTTCTTTTTATTACAGCTTCTTAACAATTAGTGTCTTTTTTTTAACGTGCTGCTCATGGTATGTTGCATAACCAATATTATTTATTGTTCAGATAGATTTCAATTATGAAACTGTATAAAAGAATAACTTACTGAGAGTGCGCTGTGAAGGGAGACTAATAGATGACAATAATTACTCAAAGTAATTACATAGTCTGCAGAGTTTTACATTGCATTGCATTGCATTGCATTGCATTCATTGCCTTCACAGCTGGGCTGCATAATATAATTACTTATTACTGTTTGGTTACAGAAAAACGGTAGCTGTGACTGCAATAGCCATGTTGAAAACTCTCAGTTCTATTTTTTTATTTCTACTCTATATAGATAAAAACATTAACTCTCCCTCCCCTTTTTCCTTGATGCATGCACGCATTCCTCTTCCATTTCTGTTATTTTGCTCAGTTAGTGCAAAAGCAACATTGAAATACAGATCACTGCCCAGGCTTTCCTTTAATCTTCATGAGCAGGAAAAAAATCTTTCTTTTTACAGGAACATGAGCCTGGTCATGATGCCAGTATATGTTTTATGGCATACATTAAATAAAAAAACAGCGCACAGACAAGAAAAATATCCCTGTAGCGCAGAAACTTCAGCTTTTGCAATGATTACCTTTTTAACTATGTGATTTTAAGACAAATTATGAGTTTGCAATAATCCCTCTATAATGAGCAATACATTGCTACTTTTTTAGTGGATGTTGTAAACCAGACTCCTGCTGGGATTCCAGCTTCTGTAGATTGCTATAACACTTTGTTTCAGGGGTACTACAATAACTTTTACCTACTGAGACCTGTAATCTAAATCCCACTACTCCATCTGCCTTTCCATGTGAATAATTTGTTTTTGTGGTCTGAAACCCTTCGATGGTTTTATCTTAGCGGTTAGGTCACTCTGGTAAGAAGACACAGTCATGGGCTTCATATAGAAGCCCATATTGGGTTTTATTATCCAATATAGGGTTTTCCAGAAGCATGATGATTATCAAACACATGGGTAAGTCTGAAATCCAACCTCTTTTTCAAGCCTGGGTATTTTAGTGCAAGACACAGACAGATAGGCATCTCTAGCCGCCTCCAGGCCAGAGTCTGGAACCTTCTGAATGTGAGTTATATAGAAACAGTGGACAGCTGACAGAGAAGGCAATATACATCATTTTGTTAGCAGACTAATAAAGCACTCAGCTTCAAAGTCAGAGTTATAGGTTGGTGTTCTTTTTCACATTGAAAGACTTTTAAAAAAGTATCTCCAATCTCCCAGAACCATGTCAAAACCAGCAGGCTTTTGCCTAGTTGGCTGTAGCATTCTGTTGAAACTAATAGTATGCACTGAAGAACTAAGGCTTCTTCAGGCCAGAAAGGGGTAGCAGAACAGTAACTCTGGAAGTTACTGAAATGAGCCTTTTTTACCCCTGCAGGCTGAGTTTCATAGCTCTTTGTCATGAGATGTGCTCTCCTCAAGTAATCAGTATGTTAACGTCTGTCACATGACTGAATACACATGTATATGCCCTGTCAGATGAGTACAATGCAGATATTCCATGACATGGTGCTCTTGCATATCATGCCTTTTATATATGATAGGCATGTGTGTGATCATGTGATGAAAGAGGTGCTGCCAGGCCCTCATGAAAGAGGGTGGCAAAAGACAAGGCTATCAGGACAATCCATTTAGTATGCTGCCTACTCTGTCACCATATCCAATTATGCTGTCAGTTTATCAGTTTGATTGCATATGTGCCATTTTCCTGAGTAATCTTTGAACCTAGCAGTCAGTTTCAGCTGATTCCATTTGAGGGAGAAGCAGAGGACTGAGTATGGTCTCACAAGTCTGGGGAAGTGTGGGCATTAGTCAGAGAGTAAGGGCACATTAGAGCCTCATCTTTTCCACCAGTTCCCCTGAAGGATGATGTTAGAGCCTGGATCAAGCAGTATATATTATACCAGATAGCTATTATGCTTAGTGTAGCAACAGTACTGTTGTCTCATGTGTGGGGAAAGGTGTTTGATAGGAGATGTGGGCAAAGGGAAGGAAGGAGAAGTTGAGATCGTCACAATAGGGGAAGAGATTTACAAGACAAACTCACAGAAAAATAGCCAATTTTCATTAGTTTTATTATTCAGAGAACTTTTTTTTTTTTAGATTACAAATAATTCACCTCATTTGTATTTAAAATTTTAATTCAAAAACAATAAACCTTTTTGGTCTTAAATCAACTTTCAGTTAGATATTGAAAGTGAAAGAATTTTGTTCCCTTTACAAGAAACCCAATAAAAGACTGAAACTTGTGGTAAATTTGCTGGAATTCTGTGGCAACATCTGGGAACTGACTGGGCACAGCTATCTGTTCAAAGTTACCAAACAGTTTGGTAGACTAATGGTGTTGTGACTTTCCAGCCACTGTTTTGGAAAAAAGGAATATATTACAAAATTGACCTCCTGTTCTTTATACATATCATACTGAAGAAAAATCAGATACTTTGAATGCTCATGTCCATCTAATAGTATTTTAAGATGCTATTTTGATATAACAGTCATTAATGATATATGATACATGATTTTTTTCTATTTTTGTCTCTTGATTTTTTTCACTGTGAAATAGGGAGCAAAACACTATAAAGTAAAAAAATACAAGAGAGAATCTAGAATTAAAAGAATAGGATAACTTCAGCAGTATGATTATAGTATGGGTTTTTTTAAAATAATTACACGATTTGAATTTGAAGTACTTTTACTATTGAAGTACAACATCTATAATTAGAGGTATAACTGTGATATCTACTTTTAGTTATGAGTCAAATACATAGTTATATAGCGTGAAGAGTTGTATCATATTTCTAAACAATATTTGTGTACTATTTGCTTATCAAAATAAGCTGATGAAGTAGTTTTCTAAAGTTAATTTTCAGATCCAGCCTAACAGCTTCTTTCTCCAGCAACTTGCACATGAACACACAGGTATCCTCCTATGTCTTTCTGCAGTGGGACTGTGCCAGTTATATTGTGACACAGGCCATCCAGAACTGCAGAAAAGCCAACACAATAGCAAGAAAGCAAGATGTTATTTATATTTTTATCACCAGCTTTACTGGGTCACTTGTAGTCTATTTCCTGTTACAGAGGTCAGTATAAAAGCAGATGCTATAATAATTAATAGATTATATTTTCCCACCTATGAAAGGCAATGCAAATTTTCATACCATCTTAAGTTCTATCTAGAACAGAAACATTTGAAGGAAATCCATATACTATATTTTGCTGTAGGAAACAAAAACATTGGGAGATGTATATTCCCAAAAGAGCAGCGTTTAATAAGAAGTGGAATGGATTTAAAAGCTTTATAACAAAGCAAATTCCTTGTAAATTCAGGAAATTTTGTACGCAAGCTATCCACGCCTTTTCCTGACAATGCATTGTATAATATCTCTGAAACCACAGTTCTTTATCCCAGGTCTAACACTTACAAGGATTTTAGTTATCTTAGACAAATGGAGGGCCAAGGTTTAGTCTTTTTGTTTAAATAAAAATCACTGGGAAGTTTTACATGAAAGATAGGTGGATTTTAAAGAATGTGTAGAGAGTGCCTTGAAGTTTGGTGGTATTTGTTTTCTCAAACAGACCACTGAACAATCATGCTCCTCATACACTGGATAGTTCAAGCTTTTCATACTGCTTGAAATACAGAAACTGGTTTCCTAAATTAAGTTTGTACAATATCTCCCATAAGAAATAAAATCAGTTTAATGAAATTTCCCTGGCTTTGTTTTTTTACTGAGTCAGATAACATTTTTTATCTTATTTTCCCAAAATGACAGTTTAGCTTTAGTCCTCATTCTATTGAACAGTTAAATAATTCTTTACCTTTTAAGAATCAATTATCTCTGAAATGTGCACTATTTGATTGTTATAAAGTCTCATCTAAGCTAATTTTTATCTGACATGATAAAATTATTTGACAAAAACCAGAAATCTCATGTGCAACCAAGTGAAATAAAAATATGATCCTTTGAAGGCTGAAAAAGGGACATAAAATCTGAAAGCCAGGCACAAATAAATTAGATTCAGCCTTGGATGAAATCTAGTGCCAATACAGTGCATATCAGATATGGGTGTTTTGATCATCATTTCTTTTACATTTCTAAACAGTCCTGACCCTGAAATTCAGTATTGGAGAGGATTCCTTAGTAAGTCACGCCACTGCATTTTGTGGTAAGATACATCTTCCGCATATAAAAAGTGTCTGTCTAATCTAAGCCATTTGTCAAGGCTCGTTTTACAGTCAATGAAATGAAGGGAGTACCCCCATAGCCAGATCTAGTCTACTTTTCTCAGAACAGCTACAGTAGCTCTCCTGTACCTTCTTTTCTCCATCAACTCTAGAGGGAGCCTACCTGCCATCTTAGGCTAAGAGTTTAACATTTAAATGGTTAAAGGTAGGGGAAGTGAAGTCTACCTTTTGTTAACTTTCATTGTCTATATATAATACGGAAGTATTGCCATTGTTATTATCAGGAAAATATCAATTAGTATCAGCTAGATCATGATTTGATATATATGGGCATTTTTGTTTATTGCTTGTTTCCTCCTCCTCTAGTTCGCTAGCTTTGGAGTACTTTTTCTTCCTCTTCAAATCCTTTTTTTCAGTATCAAAATTTGATTAATGTTTTCTTGGAAATTGTTCATAAGTTAGAGTGTGTTTCTTTTTGTTCAAGTTAATTAAATTGGAAGTGAAAGTAGATAAACAATGCATGACCTTGAATAAACTAAATGATTTTAACACAATGTGAGTGAACCTCACATCCAAAATAAACAATGCGGCAAGTTCTTGAAATGATATAACACATGCTGTTAACTATTAAAAAAGTACTGTGTGAATAACTCCACATCTGAGCATTCAGGATAAAAACGTTTCACACCTTTTCCCAGGCACTTCAGCATTCAGTGATGCAAAAAGGCATTCCATTGTGTGTCTTCCAGCAGGAGAGCTGCAGTGATTTATAAAATGAAAACAGAGCTCTTATTCACTGTCAGGTTTCTAGCTGGGCAAATAGACTGAAGATAAGACGAGATAAAAAGTGTATCTACTGAGGTTTTGCCTGCAACTAAAATTTAATCCATGGGTGGTTAGAAGCTGGAGTGCCCTAGAATAATGTACTGTAGGACCGCATGAGAGGTTTTCAAGCAGCTACACAGGAGATCCTGACTAGAATTAAAGGAATTTCATAGAATCATAGAATAGTTTGGGTTGGAAGGGACCTTTAAAGGTCATCTAGTCCAACCCCCCTGCAACGAGCAGGGACATCTTCAACTAGATCAGGTTGCTCAGAGCCCCATCCAACCTGATCTTGAATGTTTCCAGGGATGGGGCATCCACCACCTCTCTGGGCAACCTGTTCCAGTGTTTTACCACCCTCAGCGGAAAAAATTTCTTCCTTATATCTAGTCTGAATCTACCCCCCTTTAGTTTAAAGCCATTCCCCCTTGTCCTGTCGCAACAGGCCCTGCTAAAAAGTCTGCCGCCATCTTTCTCATAAGCCCCCTTTAAGTACTGATACGCTGCAATAAGGTCTCCCCAAAGCCTTCTCTTCTCCAGGCTGAGCAACCCCAACTCTCTCAGCCTTTCCTCATAGGAGAGGTGTTCCATCCCCCTGATCATTTGATCATTTTTGTGGCCCTCTTCTGGACCTGCTCCAACAGGTCCGTGTCTTTCTTATGCTGAGGGCTCCAGAGCTGGACACAGTACTCCAGGTGGGGTCTCACCAGAGCAGAGTAGAGGGGCAGAATCACCTCCCTCGACCTGCTGGCCACGCTTCTTTTGATGCAGCCCAGGATACGGTTGGCCTTCTGGGCTGCGAGCGCACATTGCTGGCTCGTGTCCATCCACCAGTACCCCCAAGTCCTTCTCGGCAGGGCTGCTCTCAATCCCTTCATCCCCCAGCCTGTACTGATACCGGGGGTTGCCCCGACCCAGGTGCAGGACCTTGCACTTGGCCTTGTTGAACCTCATGAGGTTCACACGGGCCCACTTCTCGAGCTTGTCCAGGTCCCTCTGGATGGCATCCCGTCCCTCTGGCGTGTCAACCGCACCACTCAGCTTGGTGTCATCTGCAAACTTGCTGAGGGTGCACTCGATCCCACTGTCTATGTCATTGATGAAGATATTAAACAGTACTGGTCCCAATACGGACCCCTGAGGGACACCACTCCTCACTGATCTCCATCTGGACATCGAGCCGTTGACCACTACCCTCTGGATGTGACCATCCAACCAATTCCTCATCCACCGAGCAGTCCATCCATCAGATCCATATCTCTCCAATTTAGAGATAAGGATGTTGTGGGGGACCATGTCAAAGGCCTTACAGAGGTCCAGATAAGTGACATCCGTAGCTCTTCCCTTGTCCCCTGATGTAGTTACTCCATCATAGAAGGCCACTAGGTTGGTCAGGCAAGACTTGTTTCTTCATTTAACATCAAGAATTTGCAATATTGTCTTTTCTGCTTCAGTTCTTGGATAGATCTGAAAAGATTTTTCTGACATTGATATGGTAAAATACTATGCTCCTTAATCCTTAGGTTTGCTCAGCCTCAAACTGACTCATGGGTTCTATGTATGTTTTGCCAAAAATGGGATTAATTATATCTAATTTTTGACATCTGAGAATGAGGTGAAAGCTAGTTGTTTAGGCTTCCTCTATAGTTAAAGAAGAGGGAGAGTTTCTCCAGGAACTGATTCTTCACATCTTAAAATAGGTGTTATGAACTACTCTCTGGAGAAGCTCCAGAGGTTTTAAGGACAGGTTTTAAGGACATCTGCAATACAAAATTACAGGGTGTTTTTGGTTTTTTTTTTGGACTGTCTGAGGTGGAAGAGGGGATTCTCAAGGAGAAAAGCATTCAATTTGACTGAATAAAACCAAAAACAACCCCCCCAAAAAAAAACTTCAATAATTGGTCTTGTTATTTCTGCCAACATCACTACGGGTCTGAACATTAAGCAATGGGACCACCAGCCATCAGTCTTCCTGTTTAGTCACATCCTTAGGAGCATGGGTATGCTAATTAGCAGAGATTTTGTTTCAGCCCTAAATGGACCTTTATGCTAGAGAATTTTGATAATAATGTGATAATCTCTTTCTACATAGTTGAAAATATTGAGATTCTTCAAAAATAATAATTTCAAATAGCATATAAACTTTAAAAGCAACAAGAACATTTTAGCTGACTGCTGACTGCTGACTGCAGTGTGGTAATCCTTTTTGCTGAGTCAAGTAATGACCTCTAGTTTCCTTTTAACAGGAAAGTTCATAATAGATCAAGGTAATTTTTGCAATGCTAGTGTGGAAAAGAGCATTTGGCCTTCAAGCATGCAACAACAATATACTTCCTTGTAATTTCTATTGTGTAATTAACAATTATTTTATTTGTTCTCAGAGCATGTATACTTTGAAAAATTAATTCTTGCCTATGCAAGTAGTTCTTTCAGACTAATTGGATTTATTCACATGAATAACATGTGACCAATAAACATTGGTTTAGTACTCAAAGACTGCAGGACTGAACTCCAAATAGAAAATGTTTTATTTCTTAGTTTGGATCTATACAGGATATAAATTGATGATTAATTTAGGATTATTGAAGCAACCTAACATTTTAAAATTTCTGGATTTTAAACCAGATTTTCTCACATTTCTATACTGATATCGTGTGTGTTTGCTACAAAGGCTTTCATGTATTGTTGCTTTTATCCAAAAGAAACAAAGCAATTTACAATGTGACTTGATTCCTATTAACTTCATCCCACAAAATCATATCCTTGCTCCATGACAGTTTCTTTGATACATTACCCAAAAGCACCACATCTGTTTGGACTACTTTTATCCCACTTCTTCACTAGGATATGCATGCGGAAGGGCCTTCCTTTTCTTTGATTCTGGCTATTCTCCACCTCAATCCCATTAATGAACAGCTGGATTCAACAATGCCAACAAAAGAGTGTTGCTGCTCAGTGGAAGCTGAAGTCTGGGCTCCATGGCAGTGCAGAATAGGAAGTTGCATTTCCCAAGTGCTTTTCATGATCCCAGCTGGGGACTATGGATATAATTCAGTGTAGGCTGGAGTATCTGGATGGAAAGTCATCTTTAGGAACACATGTCATTTTGTGGTGTAACTGAAATAGTGTAGTTTGGAGTTATTAGGTATCTGAATCAATGCAGGCCTTGTGTTGAGAAGAAAGCCAAAGGAAATAATGAACACCCTGGAGTCAAAAGAGAGCCCTTCTACCATAAGGGGCAGCTACATCTGGGAGAGTGATATCACACTGGAGTACACCAGAACTTCTGGACATGAGCCAGCAATGTGCGCTTGCAGCCCAGAAGGCCAATCGTATCCTGGGCTGCATCAAAAGCAGCATGGCTAGCAGGTCGAGGGAGGTGATTCTGCCCCTCTACTCTGCTCTGGTGAGACCCCACCTGGAGTACTGTGTCCAGCTCTGGAGCCCTCAGCATAAGAAAGACAGGGATCTGTTGGAGCGGGTCCAGAAGAGGGCCACAAAAATGATCAAATGATCAGGGGGATGGAACACCTCTCCTATGAGGAAAGGCTGAGAGAGTTGGGGTTGTTCAGCCTAGAGAAGAGAAGGCTTTGGGGAGACCTTATTGCAGCGTATCAGTACTTAAAGGGGGCTTATGAGAAAGATGGCAGCAGACTTTTTAGCAGGGCCTGTTGCGACAGGACAAGGGGGAATGGCTTTAAACTAAAGGGGGGTAGATTCAGACTAGATATAAGGAAGAAATTTTTTCCGCTGAGGGTGGTAAAACACTGGAACAGGTTGCCCAGAGAGGTGGTGGATGCCCCATCCCTGGAAACATTCAATAGTCAGGTTGGATGGGGCTCTGAGCAACCTGATCTAGTTGAAGATGTCCCTGCTCGTTGCAGGGGGGTTGGACTAGATGACCTTTAAAGGTCCCTTCCAACCCAAACTATTCTGTGATTCTGTGAGGAAGAATGAGGGATGATCTCTGCCTGACACCAGTTTTCATTTGCTGGGAATACTGAGGAAAAATAGAATGAGAAGTATCTATAGTAGAAGGGTCAGAAGGAGTGAAATCTAGGGAAGACACAGGAGGAGAGCTTCTGGGTGCCAGGAACCTTAAAAAAGATGTCCAGAATATATGCAGTAACCTGACTGCCACAACAGATAAAAAACCACTTCTTTGGACACATTCTTCTCTCTCCATTTCTTCTTTTAGCTGCTACTTTTTTGCTGCTTTATGGTATATTTTTTGTATGAAACTTTTGATGGGAGTGTGCTTCCAGTCTAGGTTCCTTGGAAGCTGAACTTTGTCAGTCATTGCTTGCATTATGCTTCCTGGAGCTCCCTAGTCACCTCTGCTATAATGTCCAGGTCACACAATTGGAGCAAGTGGAACCACAGATGTTCTTGGCTGACCCAAAGCACAATATCTCTGAGTGAAGCACCATCAGCCACATTTAACCTGAACCAAGAACTATCCAAATAGCAGAGGTTGCTTTGAAACTGTGATGCTCACTGTCAACTTTTTGACCCCAAATGAGCTTGCAACGAATTGGCATGAATATGGATTGCCAGATTCTGAGTGATCAAATCACCTTTTTAATGCTCATTGGCATGTTGGTTTCATCCAAGTAAGGAGAGAAGTTAGGGGCAATCTTCAAATGTCACATCTCCTCTTCCTCAGTTTTTCCTACTCTGGTGGTCTTCCCACTTTTGTAGCCTTTGCTCTTAGGATTGCTTTGCTCAACTTTGCTCTTAGGATTAGAGGTGATAGCTATGGGCAACAATACAGCACATTAAGGGTATACAGGACTTTGAGGACTGTCAGACTAGTTACTGTCTTTCTAGATTCCTTGCATACAGCCACTTCCAGAATGTGAACCTGAATGGAACCTGAAGGAGCCAAGGAATACCAGAGTGCATCTCATGGAGAATCCTATGTCAGACACAGACAGAACAGGAGTAGCTTGTGGACATGGAGTAAGAGTAGGCCTTCCACTATGAAAGACTGCTCCAATTCCACCAAGACCATGACTTCTGCAGGTACAAGAACTAGGCAAAGGTATACTACTCCTGATGCAGATATACTGAGAAGCTAGAGAGTGAGGGATGAGATAATGAAAATGGATATTTCCTTTGGGATGTGTTCAATTCTGAACCTCCAGCCCTACTGCTTGCTGTAGGCACTGTCAACAAGGAGGATTCTGGGTACCAGGAGAGATGGTGACCTCCAAGAGACAGGACTGGTTGATTTTGCTAGATGTGCAATCCTGACCAAATTTGTATTGACAAGTGATCTAGTAATGGACAGAACTGATACAACAATTATCTGAGTGTTGCCTGAGCCAACTTCACCACAAGCTGAGGGATATGTACCACAAAACTGCATGAAATTCTCATCTATATTTAAAAATTGGTTGCTGGAAGAAGAACAGAGAAAGTAAGCTTGCTGGAGTTCTCTGTATGCGACAACCTTGTAATGCAGGATGCTTGTTCCTCTTTGTTTATTCTGAGAGTAATATACTTGCTAGGTTTTTTTTGTGAGTGGTTTGCTTCATTGGTTAAGCTATTTGCTGCTTTAACGCTAAATTTTATTTTTTGCAGGACACTGGCAGAAATAACACAGCAGCAGCTGGAATGATGGAAGCTGTAATTAAAAGTGTTTCTGAAATTAACTGCAAGGGCAGGCAGTATCATCTTAGTGAAGAATACGTATATTAAATCAAGAAATGTGTAATGTACTATTTATATTTGCTTCCCAAGGCTGTGCAGTAACTTGAAACAAAGTAGTAATCCCTGTCTTCCCAACCCCCTTCTCATAGCATTGTAAAACTTTTCAGACCTGGATACACAGCTCTAGATATTGCTGATAAAAAACAGAGGGCCATTTTAATGAGAAGAAATCATAAATCTAGGATTTAGCTCCCAAGGAAACAGATCAGGAGCTAAAGGACAGCCAGGCTGATTCTAGTTTAGCTAGCTCTAACAGAAAATAAAAATATAAAGCTATTCTACCTCTGTCTTTTGCCAAATGTGACCAAGAATCTGTCAAGAAAATACCACTCTGAATAGAGGAGAGAATGTTTTGTCTCCTATGAGGAACTGTGCAGGTACCAAGCCTGAGGACAGCCATTGTGCCAATAGTGGTGGAAGCCCAGTTCCATTCCTTTGGGCGGAGTCTGTGTTGCAGAATTTTGGCCGTACTTCTGGGTAGGAAGACCCAGAATTCTGGGGAGATGCCATATGCATGGTGACATCCTACCCACCTCATATCACTCAACTGTTTGGTTTTGTTTCTTTTTTTCCCCAATTGCTTTTTAGCATGGTGTGGAAAGAAGGCAGGTAAATGGGTTAAGGTGAGATTTTTTAATTGTAAATTAAATGTAAATTATGTATAAATATACTTTTGTTTTAGGATCCTAAACGAAGTTTGTTCTATACTTACCATATGCCCCTGCTTATTACATTGTAAATACAAAGTGCTGGCATGGTTGGCAGTATGAGGAAGGGCATGCTTCAGCTGACTAGGGGGTGGGAGGCAAGCACTGACTGAAGGCTGTGGAGTCCCTGTTCTGTGCCAGGCTGCTAGGAGAAACAGTACTGCTTCATCTCTGGTCCCAAGGAAGCTTCAGAGCCCAGAGGCCCTGTAAACCAGAAAAAATCCAAACCCAGTATGTGGATTGTGCAGCAGGAGAAATATAACAAGTGCTGTAAACTATCAGAAGGACAAGATCTTTTAAGCTGAGCAGGACCATTACTGCTAATAAGAGTAATGACAGCTCAGGTAAGCTGGAATGGCAGGATTTAGTACTGAATGCTGGGCTTTTTTTAAAAAATAGAAATATCTATCTATTTTTAACTGTTTTAAAACATATATATACTACTTGAGTATAATGATACATAATGTAATTTAAAATGTAGATGCCAATGAAGCAGAGAGTTAAGGGACAAAAATCCATTAAATAAATTGAGGAAAATGACGCTATTATCATTACTGTTAGAATAACAATAGTGTCTATAGCATGTCAAATATTTTTGACACTTCTAGGTGGTCTCAGGCCAGATTCTTAGACAACTTCAATCATCAGTTACATTAATGGGGTCTATATTGATTGATGGCTTCTGAGGGTTTGTCCCTCTCCAGTTTTGCTATGAAAAAATCTGAGTATGTCTCCAGGTAAACCAACACAGTAGACAAACTTCTTTTTCTTTCTGTATTTCTTCTTCATTCTCTGTTGTCAATAGGATTCCCAGAAAAACAAAACAATACTGTGGGCCTGATACCAAGATTGCTGACATCTAGGGAATCTGTCCCTTCCCCCTCCCCCCCCCAACTTGGCTTTTGGATCAAACCTGTAACTTAGGAGAGGAATATAATGTAACTGTGAGTATCTGCTGAGTTGTTCTAACTCTTGTTTTTGTTGCTAGCAGGAGATTTGGCTTTTATAAACAAATATATTTTTCATTACTTTGTTGTCTTCATTTTCACATACAGCTTCTTTTTCCTTTAGCCTCAGTTTTAAAATCTAGGAGTTGCTATGCTCACTTGCTAGATATGTTCATTTCCAGTATGAACAAAAAATTTGTTCGGAAAACAGTCAGGAAACTTCTTAAACACCAACAATAGTTTTAGTGCATTATTGCTCATAGTAATGTATTACCTAATTCACAACTTTTTTCCCTCTGAGGGACAGACTGAGGCACAGGTAAATGATGCTGAACACCAAATGATGCCTGCAGTATTCTCTGAAACCCCTAACAAAGCCCGCTTTGTTCTCTGAAACTGCCATTCACTCATTTCCACTCTTCCCCATCCTTCTAGGGAGACGTTCTGAAATCCTACTGTCCCTTATCAATATCTTGAGCATCCAGAGGCTCCCCCAAGCTTTCCCAGCTTTTCTTTACCCTGACCTCCACTGAACTATTCCAACCTGCTAAAACTCTCACTTTTTCCCAGGCTCCCTCCCATCTCCAGAACTTCCTGGACCCCTCCCAGCTACTTGTACAAAAATACTACACTGCTGAGCACGAGACTGGCTCTGTTCAGGTAGACCATTACCAAGGTTTAAACAGCAATATACTGGAATGTAAAGCTTGGATTCAATAACAGTTCACAGACTGCAGGAAATGCTACATTTTTTACAAGTGCTTCCTGCCTTCCATTAACTGGAAGGCATAAGACAAGGGAATTCTGTCAGGAGTTACAACTGCTATTGCCATACCTCAAATCTAAGAAATAGAATTTGTTTTAATGTTCAATGGAACATATATATTTCTCTGCATCAGTAAAGACTCCTTACTTAAAGGTTCATAGCCAGAATCACTCTAAGGAATAAAAGTCAATACCCAGCTATTCTTCATAATACCTTGCTTAAGAAGCAGTCCCTTTTGGGTCAGATCTCCAATCCCTGACATGACTGCATAAAGCAACTGCAGAGCTTCTTTAATATAGAAGTTGAGAAGTCTTCCTGATGTGGAAGAATACTGGTTATCGGACTGGGAGATAAGATCTTAAATTCAGTTGGCTTACTGTGGGACTGGTACAGATATGGGAACACTAATGGACTGTATTGGGTTTGCGTGGCAAGGTTTTGGTGGGAGGGGGCTACAGGGGTGGCTTCTGTGAGAAGATGCCAGACGCTTCCCCCATGTCCGACAGAGCCAATGCCAGCTGGCTCCAAGACGGACCCGCTGCTGGCCAAACCTGAGCTACTCAGCAGCACTGGTAGCACCTCTGTGATAACATATTTAAGAAGGGGAAAAAACCAACAGCATGTGCAACATGTGCTACATAAGCAACAGCAGCTGGAAGAGAGGAGTGAGAATATGTGAGAGAAACAACTCTGCAGACACCAAGGTCAGTGAAGAAGGAGGGGGAGGAGGTGCTCCAGGCGCCGGAGCAGAGATTCCCCTGCAGCCTGTGGTGAAGACCATGGTGAGGCAGGTTGTCCCCCTGCAGCCCATGGAGGTCCACGGTGGAGCAGATATCCACCTGCAGCCCGTGGAGGACCCCAAGTCGGAGCAAGTGGATGTGCCCAAAGGAGGCTGTGACCCCGTGGGAAGCCTGTGCTGGAGCAGGCTCCTGGCAGGACCTGTGGCCCCGTGGAGAGAGGAGCCCATGCTGGAGCAGGTTTGCTGGCAGGACTTGTGACCCCATGGGGGACCCACGCTGGAGCAGTCTGTTCCTGAAGGACTGCACCCCATGGAAAGGACACATGGAAAGGACCCACGCTGGAGCAGTTCGTGAAGAACTGCAGCCCATGGGAAGGACCCACGTTGGAGAAGTTCGTGGAGGACTGTCTCCCGTTGGAGGGACCCCACACTGGAGCAGGGGAAGAGTGTGAGGAGTTGTCCCCCTGAGGAGGAAGGAGTGGCAGAAACATGTGATGAACTGACCTCAACCCCTATTCCCCATCCCCCTGTGCCGCTCGGGGGGAGGAGGTAGAGAAAATTGTGAGTAAAGTTAAGCCCAGGAAGAAGGGAGGGGTGGGGGGAAGGTGTTTTAAGATTTGTTTTTATTTCTCATTACCCTACTCTGATTTGATTGGTAATAAGTTTAATTTTCCCCAAGTCGAGTCTGTTTTGCCCGTGATGGTACATGGTGAGTGATCTCCCTGTCCTTTTCTCGACCCACAAGCCTTTCATCGTATTTTTCTCCCCCTGTCCAGCTGAGGAGGGGGAGTGATAGAACGGCTTGGTGGGCACCTAGCGTCCAGCCAAGGTCAACCCACCACATGGACTTTCCAAAGAAGACAACCATTTGCATCCTGGAGAGAATGAAAAAAGAAGAAGAAATATAAGGGTGATCAGAAGCTATTAATCAGCTGGACAGTAAAGCCTTTTAAGCAGCTGGCCACTAAATATTGTTCTTAATAGAGAAATCTTTTTTGGAGATAAAAAATCTCTGTCTTCAAGAAATATACCAGTAATAAAATCAGCCATTTCTGATTTATAGTGGATAAAGTCATTCAAATATTAAACTATTAAAACATTGCTAGATAAGGAGAGGAATAGTAAAGGCTTAATTTAAACTAGCATGGGAACAGGATAGAAGAATAGAAAGTGAGATAATGAAGCACAGGCAAAATAGGTGTTTTAAAACTACAAAGCTATATGAAGCATTGTAAAAATTAAACAGATCTAGAATTCTCATGGCAGTCAGTTCCACTGTGGAACAGTCTGTTCCACAAACTGCCATGAGCATATTGAGTAAAATGTTTTAAGATAAAACACCAGCAGCATCTCCTTATTCCTGCTAAATGTCTCCCTAACCTAAAAAGTAGAGCAAATGAACTACAGAAAAAGTAGATCTTGCTTGGATGTTAACCATATATGAGATTATATACTGACAGTGGATAAAGCAAACCTTTCCATTTATACAAGATGAATGGATGAAAATAAATGAAAAAGGCAATATAGTACAGTGTCCCTCTGTTGTTAAAAAGCTGCTAAAAGCAGAGAGTTTGCTGCATTTCAGTGATGAGTTAAATTAGTCCTTCATATATTCCTCTCCCCATAATACTTTGCTAATTGAGGGGTAAGGCAAAATCATGTTACCACAGCTTGAAAATATACTTTATGTCATTGAGGCTTAAGGCTATCCATTTGACTTGTTTATGATAATTTACATTGTCAAGTGGTGCATCCCTTATAACATTAAACCAAAAAATTTAGATTGCATGTCCAGATGCCAAGAGATGAAGCCGATCAAATGTATTTCCTCAATAACAAAATGCTTAGAAGCAAGAATACTGTTAAGATAACACTCACATCAAATCCTAGCCTACATAAGTTCCCAATCTTCATATCATGCTATTCCTACATTGTCATTTTCAACTATGGTGAACCTACAATAGTGATGCACACATCAAAAGTACTTTGACATGAATTTCAAAATGCAAAATCTCATGTCTGAGATTTTAAATAATCTTTAATAAATTTTAAATAATTTATTGCAATTTTTTATTTTAACATGGAAAGGTTAGACTTTCTGCTAACATTTATTCATGGTCTGCTATTTGAGACAATGAACCACTCCAAAATAAATATGATCAGCTTTGCCACACGTGATCAGCTTTGCACACCAGCCAGAATAAGCAAGCAAAGATATTTAGTGTCCTCCATCACCTTTTGAAATGCATTATGTATAACATTATTCAAGTGTATATAGACACAGTTGTTCAGTATTATCTGGGCTTTGAAGAGATAAACAGATGAATGCAAAGGGTGAATTTTTCACCATGATGGATCCAAAGAGTATGTGCTTACATTTTAAAAATGGCAAGGAAAGGAAGGACAGAGAGAAGTAATGCTATGAGGGAGGCAATGTGTACTATGGATTTAGGATTATGCTAGTCACTTGTAATGAATTGTGAGTGAAGTTCAGCATGAAGAGGAATGGCAGAGAAGTGTGAGCTAACAAATGAACACCATCCTATTGGGCATTTCCATACAGGGAGGAGGAAAAGAATCAACAGACTGTTCAAGTTACTTGAATTAATGTTTTGCCTATAATTCATGAAAATATATTGGGTTTATGTTCTTAGTCCATGTAAATTTGTCCTGCTTCAGAGACAGACTCAGCTATGATCCTAATCCAGAGAAACTGAGTCATTTTGTCTGTCTTTAATATTATTGAATAACACTATTTCCTTGAAGCTTGACTGATATTACAGTAACAGTGAGATTCTCAGAAGTCTGTATTGGCAGCAAATAGTACACAATCTAAATACCAAATTTTTCTGCATGTGAAAAGGTCAATCAATTGCACTGTGCTAACAGGAATCACAATGCTAAGTCAAGGCAACACGTCTAGAGTTTGTCTGGGATGATGTGCATTTGTTTTAGGCAATGTCCTCACTCCCATGTCATAGAATCATAGAATCATAGAATCATTAAGGTTGGAAAAGACCTCTAAGATCATCGAGTCCAACCGTCAACCCAACACCACCATGCCCACTAAACCATGTCCCTAAGCGCCTCATCTACACGTCTTTTAAATACTTCCAGGGATGGTGACTCAACCACTTCCCTGGGCAGCCTGTCCTTGGTACCTGTTCTAAATCTTATTAAAATAACTGGAAATTCATGACTTTTTTTTGACATTTTCTTCACTGCAGCCACGTCAAAATATGTCTCCTTGAGAAATGAGTTCAAGTGTAATATAAAGGTGGAGAGCTATATTGTAAATAGTCAGGCCCAGTTAGTTCTTTTCATGTCAGTTCCTCTACAATCTATAGCAGAAAAGAGTTTTCAGAAGTACGCTCATTATTAGCTGGTTTTCTTCCACACTTTACATCAGGGAAACTGACTGCAGTTACAATAGTTTGTGCTTTCTCTTCTTTACCTATTGCAAGAGACTTTCCGAGTTGTAGGTTTAAAACCCAAACCAAACGAAACAGCAGAATGGCACTTCAATGGCATTGCATTATCCTGGAACGGCAGTGGGGGAACTGGGGTCTACCCTAAAACCTCAGTTGTGTGTATATTAGCATGTATGTATGTCAGCCTTGCTAACTCAGTATTATGCCCTTGTTTTTAAACAACCTCAGTGCTCCACTTGCAACCACATCATGTGCCTTGTATGCAGGAAAGTACTTAGATATGAATTCAAGTTTCATTTCCTGAGAATGCAAAGAAAATACAGATACAAAACTACCTAGAAGAATAGTATGATGGATTCTCCTTTTGCTTTTAAATGCCTTTATATCAATGTATCCTCATTAGTATAAAGGGAACCTCAGTGGCTGTGAGGGGACAGCCCTGGTTTTTTTGTACAAAATATGACCTAGATATTTCCCTCTCTTGCCTCCCATACCTATTGTAATACACTGAGATGCTGATGCAAGCCATAGGCAGCAGCAGGCTTTTCAGATGGGAAAGTGCAGGAACCAATTTGGTATAGGATTTTCAGGTACTGTTGTGTAATGGTTGGTATGATTTTATTTGCTTTTCATTTGTATTTTGTTCACAGAAATAATATATACAGGAATCATGCTCATCATTCCATCTTGAAAATGTCAGCCCAGGAGATGACAGATATGACACAATTACTTATTGGTCTTTCAACTTTACATGGTTGTCTAGTTACTTACAACTTTGAACAGGGAGTAGAATAAAGAACTTCCTGACTATAGAAGTACTCTGGGCAACTATTGAATATATCTAGGCTTCATATTGATGCACAGTGTATATCTAAAAGACTTAATATAGTGGAACTATTACTAAGGACCCTGCAGTAGTCCTTATTCATACTGACATCAGTTTCAACAGGGATTTGTTTGGATGAAGGTTTTTAGAATCTAACAAAAAATGTCTCTTGCTGATCCAATGCCAATGCTAGACCATTGCTATTACTGTATGGTTTCTTTTTTTCAAGTATTTTTTAATTTCTGGCTGATCTCTTGTATTCTATACAGGAATCCTATTCTGCAAGAAAAAATGACACTAATGCAATTATTTTTTAAATGTTAAAAGGGGCCCTGATTTGTCATGTCATACATCGTGTTTGCTTTTATACAGATCCTCAGAAACTATTACAATTTTTACTCTCAGTCTTTCTATAAGCCAAGAAAATGGATGTGGGAACCATCATGCTAAATCAGATCCACTGAAACCATGTCACTGACCCATCTGTAACCAAAACCAACTGGTTCAGAGTAGGATACATAAAACATAGAGAAGATTTGGTGATTAAGTCTGTCCACATCTTCTTGACTAAAAACCTTAAAACTCATTGTTAACATTAGTAGGCTCCACTTTACATCTGACAGCTGTATTTCAAACGCTCACTCTATAAAGCACTGGCTTCTTACTTCAACTTTTCCAAAATGGTAGCCATTAAAAATAAAATTAGAATTGAAGTGGTGAAGAAATCAAGATGGTATTCAGTTTATTGTGTTTTGCCTAGACTTAGGAAATCATTAGTTACCAAGTACAGGTGCTCTCAGGAGCAGTAAAATATTCTAGACTATGCTGTCAGACCAGCAAACAGTAAAATGCTGTGCTAAGTTTCTGATTAGACATGTTTTTCCCTGATTATGGTTAAGTGCCATCTAGATAAAGTGCTTTAGGTGACTCATACAGAATTAGATATGTAATTGGTTTTGTTAAAGTTTTAGTAAGTTGATATGGGATACAAAACTTTCAAGATTTTGAGTGGAACTTCTAGAGTTAGTTAGTGCCTATCCAAATGGTAACTGTTTGAACAGCCCTAACATCTGTGTACATGGTATGCCTTGTTATATATATCACTGCAGTACAAAATAGCTTGTCCAGCAGAACTGCAGTTGACGTTTCTGGTCACCCTGAACTGGCATGTCAGCTCTTGCTAGCTCAGAAGGTAATTCATATATCTCCAAGGAATTAAGTTGAAAATCAAATGAAATTGTTTATTTTTTCAGATACAAGGGTCCATGTAATATCTCCAAAGACAAAGATACAGATAATACAGATGCTTATTTTGCCATCTACTGGTTCTCTTTTTACTTATGAACAATAAAAAAATCGTTATTTTTCTGTACATTTTTATGTAATAATTTTCAGAAGCTGTAAGTAGAAAACAGTTGCCAGTATTACTATATCTATAATCTATATCTATAATATATATTTAATCAGGGCTATAAGATTCTGCAACATTTTATTTTTAGTCACTCCATTATTGGTAATTATAACGGTGCCCTGCTAGTCAATTAAATATTAATTTCACTCTTTCTTATGTATACATTGCCAGTACTTCCTAGATATCTTTAAAAGGTTATGAGCTTGGGATGTTTGCCATGCCCTTTCTTAACAGAAAAGGAATCAGCAATTCCATAACATCAAATAATGTAGTAGGAAACCTGCTTTCCAACCTGGCTGAAATGATAAATTATGCAGTGTTCTGACTGTATCAATAGGCCTAAAAAGAGAGAGAAAGAAGGGGAGAGGGATGGAAAGAGAAATCAAAAAATTCCGAACATAAAACGTTAATTGCAGTTGAAGACAAGCACCTGAATTTCTGCCACAAAGGGAGAATAGTGTTGCCAGGAGTATTGCAATGGCCATTTGGCATTTCAGCTGTCGGCCCTGCAGCATATAATCACAGGGTGTATTTAAGTTCTCCAGCAATTGCAAGTCTACTAAAAATGTATTCTGACATCCATCAAGCTGAAGGAATGACAGTTAAAAAATACATATGAATATAAATTGTGTTCTTCCTGCAGGTGTTTTTTGTATAAAAAATGATTGAGCTTGCATTTGAGTAAGGTTTTTTCAATCTTCTTTGCAATCCTTGAAGTCACTTGATAACAATAACACAGTATAATTGTTTTATGAAGCTATTATGAGTATTTTCATAATGACTACCTGTGCACTAGGCAAGAGAAATTTTCCACTGCTGCAGTACGAGAGTCTCTGTGCCTTTGAAACATGCATGCCATTTCCCTCAACATGTCAAACAGTTTTAGGGATGGTTATGAGGGATTTGGAAACAGCTGTCTCTTTTTCCTGCTCCTTTGGAAGCTATCTGTGCTAAGAGCAATAACCTCTGCTCCCTTCATGTGATGACATTCCCAGAAGAAATGTCTTTTATGCAATGGCTTCCAGGTCATAGAAAATAAAAGTCACTGAGTGGCCTATGTGGCAAAACCTAAATAAATGGAATGAAATACCAGCTTGGTGGTGACATAGGGTAGAAACCCCATATCATAGGCAAGTAGCGGTTAAGCCCTTGCTTACCTCTATCATTGTGGGCTTTTGGTTGAAAGTTAATCTTCAAGAGCTAAGAGATTAAGGTCCCTGTCCAACACAGCATTGATACATAGGCTTAATGTTAAGTATATTGGTAATTCTACTGAGTCAACAATAGTCTTCATGTCATACAAGAACTTTCCAGTTAAAGGTCTCAAGTAGGCAGTGCTATACAGGCAGAATGTTGAAGAATTGAATGAAAAACATAGTTTTAAGCCACTAAATCAGGAACATCCTTTCCACTGTAGGCTGAAACATTAATTTTCTTTCTCTTGTGGAAATACCTTCCTTGAAACATATTTTCTTCAGCTCCATCTCAGTAGTGGCAAAGGGGCAAGTTTGAAGGTCAGACCTTAAGAAGATCTTTTATTTCAATAGCTACAAAGGTATTGAACAAAACAAAGCTGTACTGCAAGTCAGTCGCCAATTTGGAGCATTGTGGACACAGCTAAACAGGATTATTAGAAGCATCCTAAACTCATTAACGTATTCATTCTCTCAGACTGAATATCCCTTGCTTTCCTGGATGTAATAGCTTGATTATTTCTGCATGGCACTTTTGTTGGATCTTGGAGATGTAGTTTACTCAGCAAAACCTTAATTCCTTATAAATTTTGTTGGAAGTTGTGTCTAAATAATGACACAAAAATGAACCTTCTGCATCTGGATTGTTCACCCAATTCAAAAAGCACAAAAAACCTCTCCACCCTGCCTGCAAACCTGGTTCAACATTACACACATTTACCCGAGTTTACAAGCAAATGTACAGCTAAAATAATGCAGAGGCTGCAATGGAGACATAAAAGGAATTTAAAGCTACTTCTCTGATAAAAAAAATGAAGAAAGATTATATTAGATGCAGGGCAAGAGGCCACATACAATCCCATAGCTGAATATTCCTGAAGAGAAAGGGGGAAAGGAAAGCAGGCCCACATGAAGAGGCACCCTGAAATTAGTCTTCAAGCAAAAATCTGTGGTGACCACTGATCTGAGATTGTTTATTCCCCATCTCTAGCTGTTAAGTTTACAGATCTCAACTGGGCCCATCTGGCATTTAACCTTCCTCTAGGGAGAGAAGGGGGAAAAACAGTGTACAGACTTCCCAGTCTTTGAAAGTCCAAAATAGCTGTTGTACTTCACATTGGCTGACCTCTGCAAGTGAGGACATGCCTCCAACTGGCTCAGCTATTTTCTCAGTGGAGATGTCACTGTGCTGCACATGCTCCATGTTACTGAAGGACATTTTGGCACATCTTAATAATCAGGACTCCAGTGAAAGCAACTTTTGTTTTCATGAGAAGATTCAGTCCAAACTGCATCTGGCAAATTAAGATTTGTTGTGAGTTCACTGTGTTTAGATTGTGTGACACTGCTAAACCTAACAAATGGTATTACTTCATAAACTAAACATACATTTTATTGTAGTAATGCATCAAAAGATGATGCCCTAAGACAGTTCTTCAGATAACTCTGCAGGCACTATAAAATGATTACTTCAAAACGTGAAAGCACAAGAAAGACTGTTCTTCATATTCGGTGTTATAGACTTTATGACCAAGATTTTAACTGCATGTGGTTTAGCCATTTTCTTTGAACTCCAGAACTGTGACAATGAATGTGGCTTAAAAACTAAGATCGATGTTTGTCATGATAGTATGGCTGCCTAAGAACTCTTATCTCCTTGCTAGCGCATCAGCCACTATAGTAAGGGCTGGGATCAAGTTTAATAAGACTAAGTCATTAAAAAAGAGGAAAAAAAGCATGATAAAAATGAAATCAGCTTCAGAAGAAAAGTACTTCTTACTCCAAAATGCTCTGCTGCCTGGTCCATAAAAAGATCTCAAGGGAAAAAGAGGGCAAATGAAAGAAATATAAGGCTTGTTCTTCTGTGCATGATACCAAAGATCTTATTATTTAGGTTAGCAACTTCACAAGAAAACAAAGCTCTGAGACCATGTGGAGCACCTAAATTTGTGGATGGATTTCAAAGCGAGGTGGGTGGTGGAAAACACGTACCCAGTATTGGCTTAGTGGTAGGCTATATTTTAGGTCCCAATCCACAGGAATTTAAGAGAGGCTCGGAAACTCCATTTACATTTGCGTGTGGTATGGCTGGACTCTAGATAAAAGTGCTGGGATCAGAATGAAGTGGAGCCTCTTGAACTTGGGGGTGTGGGATGTCAGTCTTCTACAGTTACTGGTCAGAAGACTAAGTCTAGTTTGCAGCTGTCATATGGCCACCTCATATACATTGCCAAGTCCTGACAGCAGCTGGTGTGAGGTTCAAAATTATTTTTGTTCAAGACTCTCTGTATTGCAATTGAGATTTTAGAGGCCAGAATTAGAGGGTGCTGAATTCTTTCAGTTCCAACCAAACACAGCAGAAGTTGAAAGCATGCAGATTGGACCTTTTGAAGATACCAGTTGAACATCTTGTGGGAAAAATGTTTGTTCTTACATGATCATGCTGCTCCATGTATTATGCACCTTAGAAACATAAGATTAATGTTCTGCAGGAAATACTGTAACAGGCCAGAAAACAAAACAAACAGCAGTCATTCCCCACTCTCAGCCATTTCATCAACTTTCTGCTATTGTTAAAGATGGTTTGACTAAAAGCAGAGAGAAGGGAGTGTGAGCACCCCTCCTACAGGAAAACCTGCAGTGCAGCATAATGGGGAAGGAAATCTCTGCAAACTCTATTAAAGGGTTCTTCTCAGTCATTCCAAATGTGGAAGAGGCAAGGTTTGCCTTCCCGTAAAGGGACACAGCAAATTCCTGTGGATATTAGCTACAGACTGACGTCAGAGTGATCCCAGGCAATCAACTGCAGAACAAACCATTCATCCATGGAGGTATCTAACAAACTTGCACAAAAGATAATCCCCAGGGAGAAGCCTCATAAATAATCATATACATAATCCCATTATGAAAGAAATCCCTTGTAATCTTTAAAGGTTAAATGACATCAAGGCCCTCCCAAAATAAAAACAAAACAGATCATGTGGGAAATTGTTTCTGATTGTTAGAACATCAGAACAGTGTTGCCAGTTCAAACACTCTAAAGGACATTTGTCTGAAAAACCATATGATACAATTCATTGGACAATGACCTGCACACACAGCAAGCTGCTGTCTAGCTGCTAATACTGGGGGCATGAGGAGGGGAAGAAAAAAAACTACTATGAAAAGAACAGCCATTGGATTGCAGGCAGAAAATTCAACAAATGAGCTAAACTCTTGTGGATCTGTGATTCACAAAAAGAAAATTTATTTTCTAGATTACAGACTAGGAGAGGTGTATGGATTCCTAAGACCTGTTAGAGTTTCAGGTACACATGAAGCATCTTCAGTGAGAATACTTCACAGTTTACTGAGCATGAAGAGTACTCATGGTATTCCTAACCAGTCATGGTTTGGTATGGTTTGGTGTGTCTCAAGCAGGACAAAATTGGATGTCGTTGTTTAGAATTAAATAAAAAATGCTGCAGTGTGACAGGCCATTCAAAAAGAAAGAGGAAACATAAAAATGCTTATTTGAAAAGGGTGGACATGAGAAACACACAAACAGTGTGTGAAACAAGTGAAAGGGAATGTATTCTGAAAGAAAAGGCTGGCTGCAACGTGAAGACTTGTCCTTTTGTAACATGCAGCACTGGGCTGTGATAAACCCAGTGTTATTTTCCAGTGTTGTTTCTGCCTTTCTGATGTATACATTAAATTTATATACAACTGAGTTCTTCAAGTTGTGGCATAAGCCTTAAGACTGTTCATTTTGAACATGTGGATTTGGAACATGTGAACTGTCAATAGCATATCTAATTATTGCCTTGCTTATTTAACTAACATTTACATCCTTCGGAAGAAAAACAGAATGATATAAGTTGGTCATCAGGCATTTGAGTTTCTGCTGTTAGAATGGCAAACTGATCCACCTGCAACACCTTATAGCTGTTTATCTGTTATTTTATCTGTTTTGCAGTTGGGGTGCTTCTACTTACCTTTGATTGCCCCAGGATTTCAGCTGCCATTATCCCATTGTTGACTTTTCAAACAAGCACCGTTAGATCTTTTCCAATCCTGTCATTTGTGTTTGGAAGGAGATTGCCAAGTTTAGAATGCCTCTATCTCCAGTCAAACCCATCTTAATTTTTTTTCCTGTGATGCCTACAAAAGCTTCTGCAATTGTTATGTTTCTGACATGCAGACCATTGCTTAGGATGGTAAAACAGTATCTTTGTTGCCTTTACTGTTTCATCTGGCTCTTTCCATCTGTTGATTCCTGTAGACTGCAAGGCATTTTCAGCCAAGATCATAATTTTCTTCTGTGTTTGTAAACAATATAGAGCTGAAGGATTCTGGGACTCCAGGAGGGCTCTTAAGAGCCCTGGTAAACAGCAACAGCACCAAGCAACAACAAAATACTGCATGTGGTAGAAATACTCTTGTTGGATGACTATATGTTTAATGGAGAAGACAGTAAATATTTTTTAATATTTTTGCATGGTTTTTTATGAAATGAATGGCATTACCAACATGAGTAAATTAAAAGAGCTGCACTGAAAGGATTTATGACCAACTTGACATCACAGACATGAAGTTTAGGAGTTGCTTGAATTATTTTGAGGGAAATCACTAAATGGAAATGGTGGTTTTTGTAATGAATGAAATGATAGCTGGAATCAATGCAGGTAGTCTTTAATGAATGGGAAAGGAAGTGATGACACAAGGGGGTAATATATACAAAGAGTGAACACAGGAAGGAAGAATTGTCTAAAGTAAGCAAATGGTTGACAGAAAGGAAATTATATTAAGTAATGAAACAGATCTAGGAAGAAAGAAAAAAAGAAAGAGGGGTTTTGAGGGAAGAACAATCAGAAAGTAGACACAGGTATTGGGCAGTTAAGAGCATCAGTTTCTGAAAATGTTTAAGATGTCTGTCCAAAAGAAAACACTGAAATTGTGGGAAATGAAATTAAATTGAACATGGAGTACTTTGGCAATCATTTAAAAAAACAGCATAACTAAAGTAATAGTAATAGAATTTTTTTAAAAACAAAACAGTCAAAGGAGCTTGCAAGGAAAGAAGTGGAAAAAACAAAGATTTAAACCATTATTTCTGTAGCTTGATATTAAAAAGAAAAGAAGCAAACTGATCATGTTTTATAGCATTGTAATCTGGAGAACCATGTTCAGCAGCTAAATTTAAAAGACATAAAGATGATAAACTATCGGTGATAGCTGAAGCACACTAAACAAATATGAACTGTGTTACACAGAGGACTATTTTTCAAGTTACAAAACCGTATCCAATTTGGTGGCACACATGTTAAGATTCAGTTATTCAAACACCCTCCTTTGAAAACATGTATTCAAGATTTGATCAAGCGTTTCTGTGGAGGATCTTAACTTAGTATGTAAGTGGATGGTAACAACAGAGTTGATATTCTGCACAGGCCCATGATCCATGTAACCCAGAACTCTCTGACTGGCCATCAAAGACATTTAGTTCAAGAATATTAGAATTAAAGCAAGTACTGAGTAGTACTTTCTCTATATGAATACAGCATGTGTTTGTTCACTGACATAATGATGCTTCTGCTTTATTCTCCATTTCTTTCCTAACTTTGTTTTTATTTTGTTTGTTTGTTTGTTTGTTTTTTAATTTTATTTTGTGCCTCAGCCAATCATTGAATAGACATTTTTCAGAGAACTTGGCGGTTCTCTTTTCTGACCGGTAATAGATAATTCAAAGGCCAGCTGCTTTTTCCTAGATATCTTTAGGAAGAATTGGGCAATGGAAAGTCCCACAGGAATGCCTATTATTTCTCCCAGTAGCTTTTTGAATATTCTCGTAGACTATAGCTGGGGTTTTTTTAGGGAAACCTTGTTAAAAGTGAGTTTGTGACAAAGGCTGCCAAAAAGTAGGAATGAATCCAGCCAGCCTTATTGCATGGAAGATGTATGTGACACAATGCTGACAGCATGAGAAGAAGTATATAGAGTTTGTGAAGTGTCCCTGCAGTCTACCATGTAGTGCTTATTCTTGCTTTCTTGATGAAACAGCTGGGGAGGACATGTTTCAAAGATTTTTTGCTCCCTGAATTTTGCAGCTGAAAAGGTCAACTGAACCTTTAGAACAGGCGATCATAGACACAAAAATGTGTTTACAAATACAAAGAAAATAGGGATCTAAAACTGGAGTAATTTGTACAGGGACAAATTCTGCTCTCAGTTATAGCTGAGACACAACCTTGTTGATCCAATTAACATTAACAAAGGGCCAAATTGGCCTGAGGCTGAGTTGGCCCCTTGTTTTTTGAATAACATGATTATTTGGAGAGGCAGCTGTAGGACAGTCTTAAAGCAGAAGTTAATAATCTAATTGTGTTACATTTAGGGCTAATAAAACTGTAGCATTTGAGTGTGATGAATTATGGAAGAAGACAGAAGATCCCGGGCAAAGTAATAAAGGAGAGATGATAAAGAGAAGCTTATTACAATTAGTAAGTATCACTGAGGTGACACATGGTAGCTTATGATTAGATTACTGCAAGGGAAATTGGAACAGCTACAGTCAGTAAAAAAGAAAAGTAATAAAGTGAAAAAGAAGCATGCTGGATATAAATATGAAGCAACAAATACAGAAGATGATAAGATTGAGCATAAACAATTATAATGCAATCAGAAATGAAAGACATTTAAGAAATAAGTGCCCAACTAAAACAAAATTCCTCATTACATAAGGAATAAAGTTAAAAGAGATAGCAGAGCCTTGGATGTGATTTACTGACAGAAAGAAATATACGTAGCTAGACTTATAAAAAGACTTATTTAACTGAGGACTCCCAAAAGAATATAGGGGAAGACAGTAAAAACACTCATTTCCCAAGGGAAGAAGAAGAAATACTGAAGAAAAATAAGAACTTGCCAACAGAGATGATCAGGAAATTAGAATGTCTGAAGACTGTGAAAATATCAGGACAGACAGATCCATTCCAGATCTCCCAAGGAAGAGGCAGGAGAGATAAGGAAGGTTTTAGCAGATATATAATAGGCAAAGCCATTCTGAAGGAGACAGGGAATGAAGCATTGGCTTTACTTGATATTTGAGAAGATATACAGGGAAGATTAAGATCACAATTGACCTCTGAAATTAAATCAGCAGACCATGCATCTGGAAGGCAGCACTGACCAAGATAAATAGCACAGTGGGTGTTCATGAGTCTCACGGTTATAACAGCAAGTTGTGGTTAGATATTGGCAAATCCTCAATTTATGCCTCAGTTTCTCCATCTAGAAAGTTGGGAGATTGATATTTATTACAAAGAATTCTAATTGCAGCTAATAAATTCTTTACAACTTTTTTTTTTTTCTTAGAAAGAGAAGAAATCTCCCATTAATGAGAACTGTTTTGTCATAATTTCACACAGTTTGGAGAATCCCAGCCTAACTTTCTGTAGTTTCCACAGGGCTTTGTGGTCCTCTTATAGGGTTTATTGACAGAACTTCACTAGCTACAGTTGACATCTTTTTCATATGAAGTTAGGGAAGTTCAAATACTCTCGAGTTCAGCTCTGTTTAGTGTTATAGTCTTATCCAATCCAGTTGTTTTCTGGTGATTTAATGCACAGGAGAAAGACACCTCACTTTCTCAGTACTAGATGGCTGTTTCCTTGTGCTATAGCATTCAGCCAAACAGGATATACAAATCACTGACTTCTCTTTCTAAAATTCAGTCAAGTCTATTTTTTGGAGTCAGACAGTGAAGCTGTAATAGATTTCATTTTCTCTGTCTTGATTTCTATTCTTAAGATCACAGAAGATTATAATAAGGTGATTTATTGAAAATTGCTTTGGTTGTTTTAAGGATCAGTGGCGTCACAGAGAACACTTAGAATTCATATTGGAGTTGAGGGTTTCTGGAGAGACATTATAATTTTTGCTAACAAATTGAGGGTTTACTTCCATTTATAAAAGCAGTAGGTGCATTGTGAAAATGTGTATCATCACTATTGCAGTGGCTTCACATCATTAAATATTTTCACAGGAAGAGATTTCAAAATACACAGCAATAAAGGAATGTAGTAAATAATAAACTTAAATGCTTCCACAAGACAACAGGCAATACTGTATATAAGACTGAATAATTCATAATACAGTAATATTTTGTAAAGCAAAAGATACTAAAATGCGAAATGGGAATTCTGGGGAGAATGCAGGTGTTTGTTTCATTAGCTTTAGTGGGTTTGGGATAGGTCAACACAAAAAAAAAATCTCATTGTGAAAGTAGCTACATACTAATGAAAAAATAGCAGAAGCAATTAATAGAAATCCAAAAGATTTTGAATGACAGTAATTCTATCTCAGAAATGAAGTCTTTTACAGACTGTTGAGAATGGTCTGCTTCTATCTGTAGGGAGAATTTGGTCAGATTTCAGCTTCAGAGACATTCTTCCCATCATGAAGTCCATATTTAGGCACAGACTCCCAAGCTGATGATTTCCTTGAGAGAAAAATTTATCTATCTCCAGTTGAAGTGATTTGAAAGGTTCCCATTGACTCCAAAAGGGAGTTGGAGCAGGCTATGTGTAAAAGAAGGTAGCCCCTAATCTCTCTAGCAGACTAACTCATCTTTGCTGCTTTTTAAATTGTTTCCTAGCACTGCCAGATCAACCAGTTTCAGATGCTAAAACATGATATCAAAACAAGAGATTTCTAAGCTAGATGTACTAGATCAAGGCAATCTGGTTTAAATAGCCAACAGTGAGCAACATACAGTAAAAGAGTGTCGTGGTTTAACCTCAGTCGGCAACTGAGCACCACACAGCCGCTCGCTCACTCCCCCCACCCCCGGTGGGATGGGGGAGAGAATTGGAAGAGCACAAGTTAGAAAAACTCGTGGGTTGAGATAAAAACAGTTTAATAATTGAAATAAAATGATAATAATAATGTAATAATAATAATAATAATAATAATACACAAAGCAAGTGATGCACAGTGCAATTGCTCACCACCTGCCAACCGATGCCCAGCCAGTCCCCGAGCAGCGGCCCCCCCGGCCAGCTTTCCCCAGTTTATGTACTGAGCATGACGTCACATGGTATGGAATGTCCCTTTGGCCAGTTTGGCTGTGCCCCCTCCCAGCTTCTTGTGCACCTCCAGCCTTCTCAGTCGGTAGAACATGGGAAGCTGAAAAGTCCTTGGCTAGTGCAAGCATTACCTAGCAACAACTAAAACATCGGTGTGTTATCAACTTTGTTCTCATCCTAAATCCAAAACACAGCATTGTACCAGCTACTAGGAAGGAAATTAACTCTATCCCTGCCAAAACCAGGACAATATCCACCCCTTATTCTATACCATCTACGTCATGCTCAAGTCTCATATTTTCCAGTACATTTTCATTAATCATCACCCCCTTTTTTTTTTTTATATATATATACACACACACACACACACAGAGATATCATTCCCTTCATCTGTGGGCCATCCCTCTAAAATGTTCGGTGAGTTCATTTCGTCCATGACTTTGGGCTCCATCTGTCATAATAATCTTCCAGGGCAGGAAAGATGGAGACGGTATGTGGTGTTGGATTGTTTCATGTTGAAGTCAGTTCTGGTACCATCATCACTGTGCTTTGCTTGGTTTCACTGAAGTTATTCTTCATTAGTCTGGGTGATTCTTATTGTAATATCGTTAGTATAGCATATAATATTATGTAGTACTTAACATCATATAATTCAGATCATTGGCGATTCTCACCCAAAATCAAATCCCCTTGAGGTACACGTCGGACTTCCTCATCCTTGCGCATTATCCACCAAGTGCATCCAGGTCCTTGAGCAAAAGCAATCCCACGGATGGGTTTGCCTTTGCCCGAGGCAGGAATAACCCAGACTGTCTTCCCCAGCATATTTTTTATGTGCACTACAGGGACTTTATTCCCATCTACAGTACGTAAAAGTTCTGACTGGGCAGGGCCTGCTCGATTGGCAGATCCCCGAGTGTTGACTAACCAGGTGGCCTTTGCTAAATGCGTATCCCAATGTTTGAATGTCCCGCCACCCATTGCTCTCAGTATAGTCTTTAACAGTCCATTGTAGCGTTCAATTTTCCCAGAGGCTGGTGCATGACAGGGGATGTGATATACCCATTCAATGGGCTCTTTGGCCCAGGGGTCTATGAGGTTGTTTCGAAATGAGTCCCGTTGTCTGACTCAATTCTTTCTGGAGTGCCATGTCGCCATAGGACTTGCTTTCCAAGGCCCAGGATAGTGTTCCGGGCAGTGGCATGGGGCACGGGATATGTTTCCAGCCATCCGGTGGTTGCCTCCACCATTGTAAGCACGTGGCGCTTGCCTTGGCGGGTTTGTGGGAGTGTGATATAATCAACCTGCCAGGCCTCCCCATATTTATATTTCAGCCATCGTACTCCATACCAAAGAGGCTTTAACCGCTTGGCTTGCTTGATCGCAGCGCATGTTTCGCATTCATGGATAACCTGTGCAATAGTGTCCATGGTCAAGTCCACCCCTCGATCACGAGCCCATCTGTATGTTGCATCTCTTCCTTGGTGGCCTGAGGTGTCATGGGCCCACCGAGCTAGAAATAATTCACCCTTATGTTGCCAGTCCAGATCCACCTGAGCCACTTCAATCTTAGCAGCCTGATCCACCTGCTGGTTGTTTTGATGTTCTTCAGTGGCCTGACTCTCAGGTATGTGAGCATCTACATGATGGACTTTTACAACCAGGTTCTCCACCCGGGCAGCAATATCTTGCCACAGTGCAGCAGCCCAGATGGATTTGCCTCTGCGCTGCCAGTTGCTCTGCTTCCATTGCTGCAACCACCCCCACAGGGCATTTGCCACCATCCATGAGTCAGTCTAGAGATAGAGCACTGGCCACTTTTCTCGGTCAGCAATGTCTAAAGCCAGCTGGATGGCCTTTACTTCTGCAAATTGGCTCGATTCACCTTCTCCTTCAGCAGTTTCTGCAACTTGTCGCATAGGACTCCATACAGCAGCTTTCCATCTCCGATGCTTTCCTACAATACAACAGGACCCATCAGTGAACAGAGCGTATTGCTTCTCATTTTCTGGTAGTTCATTATACATTGGGGCCTCCTCAGCACACGTCACCTCCTCCTCTGGCGATATTCCAAAATCTTTGCCTTCTGGCCAGTGCATGATCACTTCCAGGATTCCTGGGCGACTGGGGTTTCCTATTCGAGCCTGTTGTGTGATCAGTGCGACCCACTTACTCCATGTAGCATCAGTTGCATGATGTGGACAGGGGACCCTCCCTCTGAACATCCAGCCCAGCACCGGCAGTCGGGGTGCCAGGAGGAGCTGTGCTTCAGTGCCGATCTCTTCCGAAGCAGCTCGAACCCCTTCATAGGCTGCCAATATCTCTTTTTCAGTTGGAGTATAGCGGGCCTCGGATCCTCTGTATCCCCGACTCCAAAACCCTAGGGGTCGACCTCGAGTCTCCCCTGGTGCTTTCTGCCAGAGGCTCCAGGTAGGGCCATTCTCCCTGGCTGCGGTGTAGAGCACATTTTTTACATCTTGTCCTGCCCAGACTGGCCCCAGGGCTACTGCATGTACTATCTCCTCTTTAATTTGTTCAAAAGCTTGTCGTTGCTCAGGGCCCCATTTGAAACCGTTCTTCTTCTGGGTCACTTGATAGAGAGGGTTTACGATCAGACTGTAATTTGGAATGTGCATTCTCCAAAAACCCACGACGCCTAAGAAAGCTTGTGTTTCCTTTTTGCTACTTGGTGGAGACATGGCTGTTATTTTGTTGATCACATCCATTGGGATCTGAGGACGTCCATCTTGCCATTTTATTCCTAAAAACTGGATCTCCTGTGCAGGTCCCTTGACCTTACTTTGTTTTATGGCAAAACCAGCCTTCAGCAGGATTTGGACTATTTCCTTCCCTTTCTCAAAAACTTCTCCTGCTGTGTTGCCCCACACGATGATGTCATCAATGTATTGCAGGTGTTCTGGAGCTCCACCCTGCTCCAGTGCAGTCTGGATCAGTCCATGGCTAATGGTGGGGCTGTGTTTCCACCCCTGGGGCAGTCGGTTCCAGGTGTACTGGACGCCCCTCCAAGTGAAAGCAAACTGTGGCCTGCACTCCGCTGCCAAAGGGATTGAGAAAAACGCATTAGCAATATCAATTGTGGCATACCACTTGGCTGCCTTTGACTCCAATTCATATTGAAGTTCTAGCATGTCTGGCACAGCAGCACTCAGCGGTGGCGTGACTTCATTTAGGCCACGATAGTCTACTGTTAGTCTCCACTCTCCATTAGACTTCCGCACTGGCCATATGGGACTGTTAAAGGGTGAACGAGTCTTGCTGATCACTCCTTGGCTCTCCAGTCGACGAATCAGCTCATGGATGGGAATCAAGGAGTCTCGGTTGGTGTGATATTGCCGCCGGTGCACCATGGTGGTAGCGATTGGCACCTGTTGGTCTTCGACCTTCAGCAACCCCACAACAGAGGGGTCCTCCGAGAGACCAGGCAAGGTGGACAGCTGTTTAATTTCTTCCGTCTCCAAGGCAGCTATACCAAAAGCCCACCGGTACCCTTTTGGGTCCTTGAAATACCCTCTCCTGAGGTAGTCTATGCCAAGGATGCACGGAGCCTCTGGGCCAGTCACAATGGGGTGCTTCTGCCACCCATTCCCAGTTAGACTTACTTCGGCTTCAATACAGTTAGCTGTTGGGATCCCCCCGTCACTCCAGAAATACAGATGGGTTCTGCCCCTCTATAGCTTGATGGCATTAGGGTACACTGTGCACCGGTGTCTACTAGAGCCTTATACTTCTGTGGGTCTGATGTGCCAGGCCACCGAATCCACACAGTCCAGTAAACCCGGTTGTCCCTTTCCTCCCCCTGGCTGGAGGCAGGGCCCCTCTAATCCTCATCACAGTACTCATTTCTCACTTCTTGTACGTACGAGTCAGAAGTTTCTTCATTAAGATCAGAAGTAAGATCAGCCCTTCTACTCTGTCTGGGGAACTGCCCGCTGGAAACTGGAGCAGCAATTTTCCTGGAAGAACCCCTTTCTGTGATTGTTTTCCCTTGCAATTCACATACCCGTGCCCCTAGGGCTGAGGTAGGTTTTCCATCCCACTTCCTCACGTCCTCTCTGTGGTCACGCAGGTAAAACCATAGGGTGCCCTGTGGTGTGTACCCTTTATATTCTCTCTCTTGAGCAAAAGAACACTGACTCCTAATAGATACTGGTCCATACAGGTGAGGAGTAGGACCTATCCTCTCTGAGTTGCTGGATCTCCCGGGACAGTTTCTCCACAGCCGAGACGAGGGAGGAAGAGAGACTTTCCTCGTATTGCCAGAGTTGACTAGCCAATTCATCCACTGTTTGTTCCTCTCCATCTTTCCAGGTCATCACTGCCAATGAATTGGCATATGACGATGGTGAGCTCCTTACAAACTTCCGCCACATGGGTCGTGTGCACTTGATTTCATCCGGATCTTTGGATAGCTGTTCATTGTTCAGGTCATCATAAATCACCTCCAGCACAGCTAATTCTCTCAGAAACTGGATACCCTTCTCCATGGTGGTCCACTTGCTTGGGCGACATATGACATCTTCCTTGAAGGGATACCTTTCCTTCACGCTTGACAAGAGTCGCCTCCAAAGGCTGAGGACTCGTGTCCCTTTTCCAATCACTTTGTCAATGCCCCCTTCCCTAGAAAGGGATCCCAGCTGCTTGGCTTCCCTACCCTCTAATTCTAGGCTACTGGCTCCATTATCCCAGCATTGGATATTAGTCCGAATATTCTACTAACTTTCCAGGATTCTGCGCTTGCTCAGGGGTGAAGTTCCAAAACACTGGGGGTGCACATTGGCCTAGGTACTTGCCCATCTTGTCCCACACACCCTGCCACTCATAACTATTCAGCCTTGGGGCAGATCTCTGGATGATATTCTTAAATTGCTTACCAGCTTTAGACAAAACCGAAACGATATTCCAAAGAAGTACCAATGGAAGTATCTTAACTGCCTAAGGATGTTCAAAATACTGAAAAATTACTGTAATGAAGGAGGAAACATCATAGAAGAAGGTAGTGACCCTGCCATTCTGCATTTCCTCCGTAAAAAAACTCTCAGAAAAGTCACTGTAATTGCTAGTTGTCTCCACGACATGGTGTCCATGGTACAGTAACGGCTTCATTGCGAAACCTACATACCACACTAACGTCAAGGTCAATGTTCTAAAAACAAACCTCACAAGCGAGACATCACTATTCACTGCAGACCACAGCAAACTGCAGAAAGCAACACCAATCTCTAACATGTATAGCAGAAAAAGGAGCACGATGCAGATTATACAAATCAATATCGAGAACAGAGGAACCAACATTGTGACCCACAACTATTAACAGATATAAGTTCCTTAATACACTCTGGTTAATCTATTATCTCAAACCCTTCGTGCCCCACGTTGGGCACCAAAAAAAGGACTGTCGTGGTTTAACCTCAGTCGGCAACTGAGCACCACGCAGCCGCTTGCTCACTCCCCCCACCCCCGGTGGGATGGGGGAGAGAATTGGAAGAGCACAAGTGAGAAAAACTCTTGGGTTGAGATAAAAACAGTTTAATAATTGAAATACTACGATGATGATGATAATAATAATAATAATAATAATATGATAATAATAATAATACACAAAGCAAGTGATGCACAGTACAATTGCTCACCACCCGCCAACCGATGCCCAGCCAGTCCCCGAGCAGTGGCCCCCCGGCCAGCTTTCCCCAGTTTATGTACTGAGCATAAATGTAAAAAAATTAGGTTGCATCTAATCCATCCCCATATTATGGGGTAGTTGGTTTAGTATTGGCATTTGTTATGGGATGTGGATGGCTATGAAGTTTGGGGGTCTGTTTTGTGTCTTTGGTACTATTTATGGTTTATTTGGGTGGAATGTCGGTGGGGTTTGTGCATTCTGTGTCTTTATCAGCAGAGCCTTTTCCTGAGGCTTGAGGGGATTGGCGTGTTGTGGGGTATGGTGTGGGATTTGTTTTGGTGCTTGTTATTGGAGTGGTAGGTGGGGGTTTTGCTGAGTGCTGAAAGCTTGGGGTGGTTACTGTGGATGGTGGGGGAATGTTTTCTGTTGGGTTGGCTTTTAGTGGTGTAGCTATGCTTTATTCTTGTGGGGTTGGAATGTTTTTGGTGGCAGGATGAGGGTTGTTATTGACTTTGTTGTGTTAGAACTTGTGTCACTCTTTGGTTTACAAGACCAATGTTTTTCATAAAGGTTAGGACCTTTTCATAGGTTAGGACTAGTTCTTTTGTCCTTGGGTGCGTGTGGTTACCATCTTGGCAGCTTCAGTGCCACGATATGTTGTTAAGCTACAAGGACAGTTTTTTGTTATTTGTACACTTGTAGGGGAGTTTCTTTAATAAGTTGTGGTGCGTTATGTGTATGTATGTGTATTTAATTAATTAATGCGATTCCAGTGCTGATGACATACCACCTCCCATCCTAGAAAAGGGCTGCTAGCGTGGCAGAGCTCGGCAAATGCAAAAGGCTTAAGCCCTTTACCCAGAGGTTCAAATCTTCTCCCTAGATCCCCTCTTTCCCCACCACACCTACTCATGACCTGACCCTCTACTTTAAACTACCTTATCATATCCCTATCCTATGCTATCCCAATTCTAATTGCTGTAGCCTTCTTAACATTAGTAGAACGAAAAATCCTAAGCTACATACAAGCCCGAAAGGGCCTGAACATTGTAGGCCCCTTCGGATTATTACAGCCAGTTGCAGATGGAGTAAAACTATTCATTAAGGAGCCTATTTGCCCATCTACTTCCTCCCTGTTTCTCTTTATCATAACCCCCATACTAGCCCTTCTCCTAGCAATCACAATCTGAATGCCTCTCCTCCTCCCCTTCTCCCTTACTGATCTAAACCTAAGCCTCCTCTTCCTCCTAGCCATATCAAGTCTAGCAGTATACTCAATCCTATGATCAGGGTGAGCCTCAAACTCAAAATATGCCCTAATTGGTGCACTACGAGCAGTCGCACAAACCATCTCCTACCAAGTAACGCTAGCTATTATCCTCTTATCTGTAATCATACTAAGCGGAAACTACACCCTAAACACTCTTGCCATTACCCAAGAACCACTATACCTCATCTTCTCCTCATGGCCCCTCGCAATAATACGGTACACTTCGACACTTGCTGAAATAAACTGTGCTCCATTTGACCTCACAGAAGGCGAAGCTGAGCTAGTATCATGCTTCAATGTAGAATATGCCGCAGGACCATTCACCCCGTTCTTCCTAGCTGAATACGCAAATATCATACTGATAAATACACTCACTACTATCCTAGTCCTAAACCCAAGTTCACTAAACCTCCCCCCCCCGCCCTGAACTACTTCCAGTGGCCTTGGCTACAAAAGTCCTGTTCCTTTCCTCAGGCTTCTTATGAATTCGAGCTTCCTATCCACGATTCCGCTACAACCAACTCATACACCTCCTCTGAGAAAGCTTCCTACCACTGACATTAGCACTATGCCTTTGACACACCAGCATACCAATCTGCTATGCAGGCCTGTCTCCTTACTTAAGTAAATGTGCCTGAACATAAAAGGTCACTATGATAAGGTGAACATAGAGATATACCAGCCCTCTCATTTCCTAAGAAAGATTTAGAAAAGTAGGAATCGAACATACACAGAAGAGATCAAAACTCTCCATACTTCTTCTATATTATTTTCTAGTAGGGTCAGCTAACAAAGCTATGGGGCCCATACCCCAAAAATGCTGGTTTAACCCCTTCCCCTACTAATGAATCCACATGCAAAATTAATCTCCTCCCTAAGCTTACTCCTAGGAACAACCATTACAATGTCAAGCAGCCACTGAATCGTAGCCTGAACAGGACTATGAATTAACACCCTCACTATCATTCCCCTCATCTCCAAATCCCACCACCCACGAGCCATTGAAGCCGCAATCAAATACTTCCTAGTACAAGCAGCCGCCTCAGCGTTAGTCCTCTTTTAAAGCATAACCAATGCTTGAGCCACAGGCTAATGAGACATTACCCAAATAAGCCACCCAACATCCTGCCTCCTACTGACAATAGCAATTGCAATCAAACTAGGACTAGTCCCATTCCATTTCTGATTCCCAGAAGTACTTCAAGGCTCATCCCTAATCACTGCTCTACTACTATCAACAATAGTGAAATTCCCCCCAATCACCTTTCTCTTCCTAACATCCCACTCACTCAACCCAACACTATTACCACCATAGCCATTGCCTCAGCAGCCCTAGAAGCCTGAATAGGACTAAACCAAACACAAATTCAAAAAATCTTACCCTTCTCATCCATCTCCCAGTTAGGAGAGCCTCAGTAGACCTGGCTATTTTCTCCCTCCATCTAGCAGGTGTATCTTCTAGCCTGAGAGCAATCAACTTCATCATGACCGCCAGCAGCATAAAACCACCAGCTCTTTCAGAGTACCAACCCCCCCTATTCGTATGATCCATCCTCATCACCACTGTTTTACTACTACTCTCACTCCCAGTCCTTGCTGCTGGTATCACTATACTACTCACAGATTGAAACCTAAACACTACATTCTTTGAGCCCGCCGGAGGAGGTGATCCAGTCCTATATCAACACCCTTTCTGATTCTTCGGCCACCCAGATGTTTACAACTTAATCCTACCAGGCTTTGGAATCATCTCACACGTAGTAACATACTATGCAGGTAAAAAAGAACCATTCAGCTACATAGGAATAGTATGAGCCATGCTATCCATCGGATTCCTAGGCTTTATTGTATAGGCCCATCACATATTTACAGTGGGAATAGATGTAGACACCCGAGCATACTTTACATCTGCTACCATAATCATCGCCATCCCAACTGGCATCAAAGTCTTTAGCTGATTAGCCACACTACACGGAGGAATGATTAAATGAGACCCGCCTATACTCTGAGCCCTAGGCTTCATCTTCCTCTTCACCATTGGAGGTCTAACAGGAATCGTACTAGCAAACTCTTCACTAGACATTGCCTTACATGACACCTACTATGTAGTTGCCCACTTCCACTACGTCCTCTCAATAGGGGACGTCTTTGCCATCCTAGCAGGATTTACCCACTGATTCCCGCTATTCACAGGATATACCCTACACCCCACATGAGCCAAGGCCCACTTTGGGGTCATATTCACAGGCATGAACCTGACTTTCTTCCCACAACACTTCCTAGGCTTAGCCGGTATACCATGATGATACTCAGACTACCCAGATGCCTACACACTATGAACCACTATATCCTCTATCAGCCCACTAATTTCAATAACAGCCCTAATCATGCTAATATTCATCATCTGAGAAGCCTTCTCATCAAAAAGAAAAGTCTTACAACCAGAACTAACCACCACCAACACTGAATGAATCCATAGCTGCCTACCCCCAACTCACACCTTCGAAGAACCAGCCTTCATTCAAGTAAAGAAAGGAAGGAATTGAACCCTCATATGCTGGTTTCAAGCCAACCGCATGAAACTACTCACGCTTCTTTCTTATGAGACATGAGCAAACCAATTGTCAAGACTAACTCACAGGTGAAAACCCTATACAGCTCACGTGGCAAATAATTCACAATTCGGATTTCAAGATGCTTCATCCCCTATCATAGAAGAACTTGTTGAATTCCACGACCATGCCTTAATAGTTGCACTAGCAATCTGCGGCTTGGTCCTTTATCTTCTAGCACTTATACTAATAGAAAAATTATCCTCAAATACTGTCCATGCACAAGAAGTAGAACTAATCTGAACAATCCTACCAGCTATCATCCTAATCCTCCTCGCCCTACCATCTCTACAAATCCTATATATAATAGATGAAATTGACGAGTCTGACCTGACCTTAAAAGCCATCAATCATCAATGATACTGAACCTACGAATACACAGACTTTAAAGACCTAACATTCAACTCATATATAATTCCCACAACAGAACTTCCACTAGGACATTTCCGGCTACTAGAAGTCGACCACTGCGTTGTTATTCCTATCCACATTATTGTAACTGCTGGTGATGTCCTCCACTCCTGAGGAGTCCTCCACTCTAGGAGTAAAAACTGATGCAATCCCAGGACGAGTAAACCAAACTTCATTCATCACTACCCGACCAGGAATCTTTTACGGCCAATGCTCAGAACTCTGTGGGGCCAACCACAGCTACATACCAATTGTAGTAGAATCTACCCCCCTTACCCACTTCGAGAGCTGATCCTCACTACTATCAACATCCTAATCATTAAGAAGCTATGTAATAGCACTAGCCTTTTAAGCTAGAGAAAGAGGGACATTTACCCCTCCTTAATGGCATGCCACAACTCAACCCAAATCATGATTCTTCATCATACTGACATCATGACTAATTTTCTCATTAATCATTCAACCTAAGCTCCTATCATTCACCCTTACTAACCCCCCTTCCAATAAAACCTGCATAACTGCCAAAACTACACACACACCCCCCCCCCCCCCCCCCCCCCCCCCGAGCCTGACCATGAACCTAAGCTTCTTCTACCAATTCACAAGCTCATGCCTTCTAGGAATCCCACTGATTCTGCTCTCAATATTATTCCCTGCCCTACTACTCCCCACACCCGACACCCGATGAATCACTAACCGCCTCCCTACCCTCCAACTGTGATTCTTCCACCTAATCACAAAACAACTAATGATCCCACTAAACAAAGGAGGCCACAAATGAGCCCTAATCTAACATCACTAATAGTACTCCTATAATCAACCTCCTAGGCTTACTACCATATACATTCACCCCAACCACCCAACTATCAATAAACATAGCACTAGCTTTCCCACTCTGACTAGCTACCCTCCTCACAGGACTACAAAACCAGCCCTCAGCATCCCTAGGACACCTTCTACCTGAAGGAACCCCCACACCACTAATCCTAGCCCTAATTCTAATCAAGACCACTAGCCTGCTTATCTGCCCATTAGCTCTAGGAGTCCGCCTCACAGCAAACCTCACAGCAGGACATCTTCTCATCCAGCTTATCTCCACAGCTACCACTGCTCTACTTCCTGTAATACCCACAGTGTCCATCCTAACCACATCAATCCTACTTCTACTAACCATTTTAGAAGTAGCAGTAGCCATAATCCAAGTTTACGTCTTCATACTTCTACTAAGCCTATACTTACAAGAAAACATCTAATGGCTCACCAAGCACACTCTTACCACATAGTAGACCCAAGCCCCTGACCTATCTTTGGGGCAGCTGCTGCCTTATTCACTACTTCAAGACTGATCATATGGTTCCACTATAACTCTTCACAACTTTTAAGCCTAGGCTTACTCTCCATACTCCTAGTCATACTACAATGGTGACAAGACATCATACGAGAAAGCATATTCCAGGGCCACCACACCCCCACAGTCCAAAAAGGCTTATGATATGGAATAATCCTCTTCATTACATCCAAGGCATTCTTCTTCCTAGGATTCTTCTGAGCATTCTTTCACTCTAGCTTAGTCCCCACCCCAGAACTACGTGGACAAAGACCCCCCATTAGGAATCAAAGCCCTTAATCTCCTAGAAGTACCCTTATTAAACACAGCTATCCTCCTTGCCTCAGGCGTTACTGTAACATGAGCACACCACAGTATCACAGAAGGTAACCGAAAACAAGCAATCCATGCACTAACCCTAACAATTCTACTAGGATTCTACTTCACTGCACGCCAAGCAATAAAATACTATGAAGCACCATTTTCAGTCGCCGACAATGTAGACGGCTCAATGTTTTTTGTCGCTACAGGATTCCACAGACTACACGTAATCATTGGATCTTCCTTCCTATTGGTTTGCTTCTTACGACTAATCAAATTCCACTTCACCTCAAACCACCACTTCGGATTTGAAGCAGAAGCCTGATATTGACATTTCGTAGACATTATCTGATTATTCCTCTAAATAACCATCTACTGATGAGCATCCTGCTCATGTATACTAATTACAATTGACTTCCAATCTCTAAAATCTGATATAACCCCAGAGAAGAGCAATTAACATAATCACATTTATATTCGCCCTATCCCTCACTCTCAGCATTATCCTAACTACATTAAACGTCTGACTCACCCAAATAAACCCAGCCTCAGAAAAACTATCCCCATACGAATGTGGCTTCAACCCACTAGGATCTGCCTGACTCCCATTCTCAATCCGATTCTTCCTCAGTAGCAATCCTATTTTTACTATTCGACTTAGAAATTGCACTCTTACTTCCACTCCCATGAACTGTCCAACTTCAGTCCCCCACCACCACCCTAACCTGAGGCTCCATCATTATCCTCCTACTTACGCTAGGACTGATCTATGAGTAGATACAAGGGGGCCTAGAATGAGCAGAATAACAGAAAGGTAGTCTAACCAAGACAGTTGATTTTGATTCAGCAGATTGTAGCCCAACCCTATGACTTTATGACACTCCTACACCTAAGCTTCTACTTCAGCTTCTTAGAGTTTAGGATTAGCCTTCCATCGAACCCACCTAATCTCTGCCCTACTATGCCTAGAAAACATGATATTATCTATATATGTCGCCCTATCAATCTGATCTATCAAAAACCAAGCTACATCAATTCACCTTAGTACCCATATTCATACTAGCATTCTCAGCATGTGAAGCAGGTACAGTCTTGGCAATATCAGTAGCCTCCACATGAACCCACAGCTCTGACCACCTACACAACCTAAACCTCCTACAATGCTAAGAATCATTCTTCCAACAATCATACTCCTCCCCACAACCCTCTTATCCCCCCAAAAATTCCTATGAACTAACACCACCACACATAGCCTCCTAATCGCCACCCTCAGTCTACAATGACTGCTCCCAACATACTATCCCCATAAAAACCTGGCCCAATGAACCAGCATCGACCAAATCTCATCCCCCTTACTAGTACTATCCTGCTGACTACTACCACTCATAATCATAGCAAGCCAAAACCACCTCCAACATGAACCACTAACACAAAAATGAATCTTCATTGCAACCCTAATTACGATCCAACTATTCATCATCCTAGCCTTCTCAACCACAGACCTAATATTATTCTATATTTCATTCAAAGCAACCCTAATTCCCACCCTGATCCTAATCACACAATGAAGAAACCAACCAGAACACCTAAGCACCAGTATCTACCTGCTATTCTATACCCTCATCAGTTCTTTGCCATTACTAGTCACAATCCTACACTTACACACAAAAATCGGCACTCTACAGCTCACAATATTACAGCTAACCCACCCTTCACTCACCAACTCATGAACTGGTCTCCTATCATCAGGCCTAGCCCTATTAATAACATTCATAGTAAAAGCACCCCTATATGGACTTCACTTATGACTACCCAAAGCCCACGTAGAGGCCCCAATTGCAGGATCAATATTACTCGCCACATTACTTCTAAAACTAGGCAGGTATGGTATTATATGAGTCACCCTACTAATAGGCCCCCTCTCAGATCACCTACACTACCCATTCCTCACCCTGGCCCTATGAGGGGCTCTAATAACCAGCTCAATCTGCCTACGCCAAACTGACCTAAAATTGCTCATCGCTTACTGTTCTGTAAGCCACATAGACCTAGTTATTGCTGCAAGCATAATCCAAACCCGCTGATCATTCTCAGGAGCAATAATCCTCATAACCTCCCACGGACTAACCTCCTCAATACTGTTCTGCCTAGCTAATACAAACTATGAACACATACACAGCCGAATCTTCCTCCTAACATGAGGCTTGCAACCCCTACTACCCCTTATAGCCACCTGATGACTACTAGCTAATCTCACAAATATAGCACTACCACCACCACCAAACCTAATAGCAGAACTAACCATTATAATCGCATTATTCAACTGATCTGCCTTCACAATCATTCTAAATAGAGTTGCAACTCTATTAACTGCCTCATACACCCTATTCATATTACTAATAACCCAACGAGGTACATTACCAACCCACATCACATCCATCCAAAACTCAAACACACGAGAACATCTCCTAATAGCCCTCCACATTATCCCCATAATACTTCTAATCCTAAAACCAGAGCTAACCTCTGGAATCCCTCCATGCAAGTATAGTTTCAACCCAAACATTAGACTGTGATTCTAAAAATAGAAGTTAGACCCTTCTTACCTGCCGAGGGGAGGTTCAACCAACAAGAACTGCTAATTCTTGCATCTGAGTCTAAAACCTCAGTCCCCTTATTTTTAAAGGATAATAGTAATCCATTGGTCTTAGGAGCCACTCATCTTGGTGCAAGGCCAAGTAAAAGTACTGGAGACCGCACTGCTCCTTAATACCGCCATACTTCTTACACTAACAATTATCCTCACACCAACACTACTTCCATTACTATCAAAATGTTCCAAAAATCTCCAACCACCATCACACGCACTAGCAAGACCACCTTCCTAACTAGCCTAGTCCAAATAACACTCTTCATGTATTCAGGCACAGAAAGTATCATCTCCCACTGAGAATGAAAATTCATCATAAAATTCAAAGTCCCACTTAGCTTCAAAATAGACCAATACTCCATAATATTTTTCCCCATTGCACTATTTGTAACATGAGCTATCCTTCAATTCACAATATGATACATAGCCTCAGAACGCTATATTACAAATTTTTTTACCTATCTTCTAATATTCTTAATCACTATACTAACACTAACTATTGCCAACAACATATTCTTATTATTCATTGGCTGAGAAGGCATTGGAATCATATCATTCCTACTAATTGGCTGATGACAGGGATGAGCAGACGCTAACACAGCCGCACTCCAAGCTGTAATCTACAACCGAATCGGGGACATCGGTCTTATCCTAAGCATAGCATGACTTGCCTCAACCATAAACACACGAGAGATACAACAAGCTTTCTACCCTACTCAAACCCCGACACTCCCCATACTAGGTCTCATCCTAGCCGCCACAGGAAAATCAGCCCCATTTGGCCTTCACCCGTGACTGCCAGCTGCCATAGAAGGCCCGACTCCGGTCTCCTCACTACTCCACTCCAGCACTATAGTAGTAGCCAGAATTTTCCTATTCATCCGTATTCACCCTATACTCACTGACAACCAGACAGCCCTCACCCTATATTTATATTTGGGGGCCCTATCTACACTATTCACCACTACATGTGCCCTCACACAAAATGACATTAAAAAAATTATTGCCTTCTCCACATTCAGGCAACTAAGACTAATAATAGTTACTGTCGGACTAAACCTCCCACAACTAGCCTTCCTCCACATTTCAACGCACGCCTTCTTCAAGGCCACATTTCAACACATGCCTTCTTCCTTTGCTCAGGGTCAATCATCCACAGCCTAAACGGAGAATAAGACATTCTAAAGATGGGAGGATTACAAAAAATACTCCCAACAACCACCTCCTGCGTAACCATTGGCAATCTAGCCTTAATAGGAACCCCATTCCTAGCAGGATTCTACTCAAAAGACCTCTTCATCGAGAGCCTGAACACCTCATACCTAAACACCTGAGCACTACTTCTAACACAGTACTCCTAGCCACATCATTCACCGCAACCTCCAGCCTAAACATAACCCTACTAGTCCAGACATGATTCAATTGTATACCCACAATAAACACGATAAATGAAAACAACCCAACAATCACCAACCCAATCACCCATCTCGCCCTAGGCAACATCGTAGCCGGCCTACTCATCACATCCTACATCATCCCAACGAACCACCCCCCACTCCCCAATAACCATACCCACACTCACAAAAACTGCACCTATCATCATTAAAATCCTCGGCATTACCCTAGCCCTAGAACTATCAAACATAGCACATATCCTAACCCAACCAAAACAAAACACCTACCTAAACTTCTCCTCCACATTAGGATACTTCAACACTTTAACACATCACCTTAGCTTTACAAACCTACTAAACAGCGGACAAAAAATCGCCTCACACTTAATTGATCTATCCTGATATTAAAAAATAGTCCCTGAAGGTCTTGCTGACCTACAATTCATAGCAGTCAAAAACCTCAACTACCTTTCACACTGGACTAATCAAAACCTATCTAGGATCCTTCACTTTATCCATCTTTATCATCATTCTATCAACACATAGACCCCAAATTAACGGCCCCCAACCTCCAAAAATCTCACCCCCTACTAAGAATAATCAATAACCCCTTAACTGATCTACCCACTCCCCCAAACATCTCTGCTTCATGAAACTTTGGATCCCTACTAGGCATCTACCTAATAACACAAATCCTAACCGGCCTACTAATAGCCATATAGTACACCGTGGATACACACAAACGGAGCCTCATTCTTCTTCATCTGTATCTATCCACACAGTGGATGAGGATTCTAATATGGCTCATATCTATACAAAGAAACCTGACATACAGGAGTCATCCTCCTGCTCACGCTCATAGCAACTGCCTTTGTAGGATATGTCCTACCATGAGGAAAAATATGATTCTGAGGGGCTACAGTTATCACCAATCTATTCTCAGCTATCCCCTACATTGGACAAACCCTAGTAGAATGAGCCTGAGGAGGATTCTCAGTAGACAACCCCACGCTAATCCTATTCTTAACCCTATACTTCCTCCTCCCCTTCGTAATCGCAGGCCCCACTATAATTGACCTCACCTTCCTCCATGAGTCAGGCTCAAACAACCCCCTAGGTATCATATCAAACTGTGATAAAATTCCATTCCACCCCTACTTCTCCCTAAAAGACATTTTAGGATTCATACTCATACTTCTCCCACTAACAACTCTAGTCTTATTCTCACCCAACTTACTAGGAGACCCAGGAAACTTCACCCCAGCAAACCCACTAGTCACACCCCCTCATATCAAACCAGAATGATACTTCCTATTTGCATATGCTATTCTATGCTCAATCCCCAACAAACTAGGAGGAGTACTAGCCCTAGCTGCCTCAGTATTAATTTTATTCCTAAGCCCGTTCCTACACAAAGGCCAGAGCCCTGCTTCAAAAGAGAAAAACCTCCAGCGAGGGCTTCCACACAGAAGGTACCAGGACTGAAAGTTGTTTGTAGCTATCAATTTTCCTTGGCAGCCTTTTCACAGCCCCACCAACACTGGAGCTCTGCACTTGCTCTGTCACCCAACACTCTTTCTCACACTCGCCAGAGCCCAGCAACAAAACGTACAACCACCACCTAGGGCTGCCACACAGAAGTGGCCAGGACTGAAAGCTGGTGGCAGCCCTCACCTTCCCTTGGTAGCCCCTTCACAGCCCCACCAACACTGGGGCTCTGTGCTTACGCTCCTTACGCTCTCCCTCACCTTCTCCCTCACTCTAAGCCAGTGCCCAGCTCCAAAACAGATTCCTGCCAGCTAGGGCTCCCACACAGAAGTGGCCAGGACTGAAAGCTGTTGGCTGCTGTCACCTTCCCCTGGCAGCTCCTTCACAGCCCTACATACAATGGGGCTTTGTGCTTGCTCTACCACCTAACCCTCACTGTCACCTGCCACCTAATCCTAGCAAGAGCGCAGGTCAAAAATGGACAACTGCCACCTAGGGCTCCCACACAGAAGTGGCCAGGACTGAAAGCTGTTGGCTGCCCTCAACTTCCCTTGGCAGCCTCTATGATGGGTGCACTTTTCCTGTTTGAACTAACTGAACTTTGGACCAGGCAGTTGCTCAACAAGTAGGCCTAACTGACGTTAATCCTGTTGTGCAAGGCTATCGGCAAGAACCCAGCACCAAAACCACAAAACCAGTTTGGCTGGAGACTGGACTGATAAGCAGCAGAAACTGCATGAACACAGCAAAAAACCTGACTACAAGCTAGCAACTTTAGGCTATAAATATATGCAGCCACCAGAGTCTGTTGAGCTCTCCTGAATGGCAGCGGGCTGCATGGCGGTGATCTCCCCTTGAATAGGGATACCTCTCAAGGTTACTCCTCGAGTTGAGAGATCCCTTACTCAGCAGCTGATGTCTACAGCGAGGTAAACGATATTTTTTACACATCAAGCTATAGCTTAATTATTAGATGTGTAGTAAGTAGCAGAGTACTTGACCACCATTTAATCATTGTTTAATAAAATGAGGACTCGTCTCAATAATTCTCCTGTGACGCAGCACTCAGCTTGGTGTCATCCACAAACTTGCTGCTGAGGGTGCACTCAATCCCACTATGTCGTTGATGAAACTATTAAATAGTATTGGTCCCAGTACGGACCCTTAAGGGACACCACTCCTTACTGGTTTCCACATTGAGCCACTGAGCCATTGGCTGTAACTCTTTGGATGCAGTCATCTGGCCAATTCCTTATCCATCTAACAGTCCATCCGTCAAACCCATATCTCACCATTTTAGCGGTAAGAATGTTGTGGGGGACCATATCAAAGGCCTTACAGAAGTCCAGATAGATGACATCCGTAGCTCTTCCCTTGTCCACCAATGCAGTCACTCCATCATAGAAGGCCACCAGAGTAGTCAGGCATGATTTACCCTTGGTGAAGCCATGTTGGCTGTCTCTCATCACCTCCCTGTCTTCCATATGTTTCGATATGTCTTCCAGGAGTATCTGTTCCATGATCTTACTGGTCAGGGAGGTGAGGCTGACTGGTCAGTAGTTCCCAGCGTCTTCCTTTTTACCCTTTTTAAAAATGGGGGTGATGTTTCCCTTTTTCCAGTCACCAGGGACTTTGCCTGAGTGCCATGGCTTTTCAACTATGATGGAGAGTGGCTTGGCAACTACATCAGCCAATTCCCTCAGGACCCTGGGATGCATTTCATCAGGTCCCCATGGACTAAATGTAAGCAGCTCTGGGATTATGCAGCAAAGGTTTTCTGGGCTGGAATTTTAGACATGGCACCCAAAGACCTTTATGTATGTTTTTGAAATCGTTTCCTAATGACAATATTAACATATACTCTAGTGAGAAAAGTGGTAGAACTTCCTTTTTTATGGGGAGCTGTGCATAGACCAAAGAATCTTTCCTAAAAAAAAAAATAGTCCATTTAAAAAACAAATGGTCTCCGTGCAAACAGCCAAACTAGGAAAACTAACAGACCATTTTTCCTTTTTCATACTGGTGTTTAAAATTAGATGAAGTTTATGTTATAGAGCCTGGAGTATATTCTTATCAAAATAGATGGTAACTTGTTTGGCTTCACTGTGAGACAAAATTTGAGGATGTGTATAATTTAGTTTAAGCATTGACATTGCATTCCACCCAGTTATCAAGACTTGAACATATTCATGCCGCTTATTGACTATTACTACTGGTTTATTCATTCCCAGTGATGGAAGAAGAAAATCATGTATTTCTAGTAAAATGACCTGAATGGAAAATCCCATGCTCATTCATGAAACAGTGTACTGGTTGTGGTAGGGATAGAGTTAATTTCCTTCCTAGTAGCTGGTACAGTGCTGTGTTTTGGATTTAGGGTGAGAACAATGTTGATAACACACCCATGTTTTAGTTGTTGCTAGGTAATGCTTACACTAGTCAAGGATTTTTCAGCTTCCCATGCTCTACCGACTGAGAAGGCTGCAGGTGCACGGGGGGCTGGGAGCAGGGCACAGCCAGGACAGCTGACCCAAACTGGCCAAAGGGATATTCCATACCGTATGACATCATGCTCAGTATATAAAGCTGGGGGAAGAAGAAGGAAGGGGGGGACGTTTGGAGTGATGGCGTTTGTCTTCCCAAGTAACCGTTACGCGTGATGGAGCCCTGCTTTCCTGGAGATGGCTGAACACCTGCCTGCCCATGGGAAGTAGTGAATGAATTCCTTGTTTTGCTTTGCTTGCGTGCGTGGCTTTTGCTTTCCCTCTTAAACTGTCTTTATCTCAATCCATGAGTTTTCTCACTTTTACTCTTCCGATTCTCTCCCCCATCCCACCAGGGGGGAGTGAGCAAGCGGCTGGGTGGTGCTTAGTTGCCGGCTGAGGTTAAACCACAACAGTCCTTTTTGGCGCCCAGCGTGGGGCTTAAAGGGTTCGAGATAATGACAGGTTTGATTGGAATGTGCTAGATCGAATTTATACCTGTTATAGCTGTTTAGCTATTATTTGGCAAGCTCCTGTGCTTGCCATGGGGTTTGCTTGCCTTACTGTATATTATATTAGGGTCTAGTGCTCGTTAGTGGCTGCTTTTTGCTTTCGCTGCTTGCTGTACTGCTGTACTGCTTATCATCATATTCTACTGTGCCTGGGAACATTTTGATAACAGCAATGGCGATGCGCCTGGGCTGGCAGATGGCCAGGGCATCGCTGCTGTTTCTGTGCTGCTGTACTGGACAGGCTGGAACTCCAGTGTGAACTCGAGTCAAAGGGACTGTGACCTGTGGATGAGTCCATGCGGGAGCAGGACACCCCAAAGCATCTGTGGCCATGGATAAGCCCATGCCAGAGCAGGTACATCTCGAAGCGTCTGTGGCCGCGGTTATGTTTGTGCTACAGCAGGTTTACTTCTGAAGGGACTGTGGCTGCGAGTAAGGCCACGCTGGAGCAGGTATATCTCTGAAGGCATTGTGGCCCATGGAGAAGGCCATGCTGGAACAGGTGCATCTCAGAGTGACTGTGGATAAGTCTATGCCACAGCAGGTATACCCCTGGAGAGACTGTGGCTCATAGATAAGGCTCCACTTGGAGCAGGTACAACTCTAAGGGACTGCAGTCTGTGGATAAGTCCAAGCCGGAGCAGGGGCAAGGGGAGGAGTTCATTGCAATGTTAAACCCTATGGTCTGGTCCAAAGGGAGGAGGGGTGGAGATTGTAATGGAAATACCTTTAAATTTTTGTAACCCGGGATCTGAGTTGTGTGTTACAGGAATTACTATAGCAGGAACCACCTGAACCAATGGAGGACAAGCCTTACAAGAAGCAGTGCAAGTGCAGCAGTGACCCGACCTGAGCTGGCTTTGGTGCCCAGTAACTCCATGCAACACACCACCTCTCCTGGCCTGAGTGACCACCATAACAGATGGAGCCCAAAGTCATGGACTAAATGAACTCAATGGATATTTCATGGACATTTCTGGACATTCCACAAGGGTGATCCATAGACTAAGGGAATGATATCTGTGTGTTATATCAAAGGATGGAAAGCGGGGTGGGTCGTTAATGAGGTTGCACTGGAAAATATGAGACTTGAGCATGACGTAGATGGTATAGAATAAGGGGTGGATACTGTCCTGGTTTCGGCAGGGATAGAGTTAATTTCCTTCCTAGTAGCTGGTACAGTGCTGTGTTTTGGATTTAGGGTGAGAACAATGTTGATAACACACCCATGTTTTAGTTGTTGCTAGGTAATGCTTACACTAGTCAAGGATTTTTCAGCTTCCCATGCTCTACCGACTGAGAAGGCTGCAGGTGCACGGGGGGCTGGGAGCAGGGCACAGCCACGACAGCTGACCCAAACTGGCCAAAGGGATATTCCATACCATGTGACGTCATGCTCAGCATATAAAGCTGGGGGAAGAAGAAGGAAGGGGGGGACGTTTGGAGTGATGGCGTTTGTTTTCCCAAGTAACCGTTACGCGTGATGGAGCCCTGCTCTCCTGGGGATGGCTGAACACCTGCCTGCCCATGGGAAGTAGTGAATGAATTCCTTGTTTTGCTTTGCTTGTGTGCGCAGCTTTTGCTTTACCTATTAAACTGTCTTTATCTCAACCCACGAGTTTTCTCATTTTTACTCTTCTAATTCTCTCCCCCATCCCATCAGGGGGGAGTGAGCGAGCGGCTGGGTGGTGCTTAGTTGCCGACTGAGGTTAAACCACAACAAACAGTATATTCCATTTATATATCTCAAAGGGCTCAAATCAAAGCCTTCTGAAGGCAGTATGATTCCAGTGAGTTTTGGTGCAACGAACTTCACAAAGAAAAAAATTTACTTTTTCTATTTAATAAAAATGATAACAGAAGCTCTTAAAAACAGATTTACTTAGTATAAGAAGTCAGTGGCAGCTTGAAATAAAACAAAAATCTGCCTTCCATCTTGAATCATAAATGAAGTAGTTCAGGTTGCTTCTGTAATTATTAGAGCTGATAAAACATGGTGATAAGAACTAAATATAAACTTATAGATGGAACTTTTAATAGAATAGAATAGAATAGAATAGAATAGAATAGAATAGAATAGAATAGAATAGAATAGAATCGTTCAGTTGGAAGGGACCTACAACGATCATCTAGTCCAATTGCCTGACCACTTCAGGGCTGACTAAAAGCTAAAGCATATTATTAAGGAAGGGCATTGTCCAAATGCCTCTTAAACACTGACAGGCTTGGGGCATCGACCACCTCTATAGGAAGCCTGTTCCAGTGTTTGACCACCCTCTCGGTAAAGAAATGCTTCCTAATGTCCAGTCTAAACCTCCCCTGGCACAGCTTTGAACCATTCCCACATGTCCTGTCACTGGATACCTGGGAGAAGAGATCAGCACCTCCCTCTCCACTTCCCCTCCTCAGGAAGCTGTAGAGAGCAATGAGGTCACCCCTCAGCCTCCTTTTCTCCAAACTAGACAAACCCAGAGTCCTTAGCCACTCCTCATAGGACATGCCTTCCAGCCCTTTCACCAGCCTTGTTGCCCTCCTCTGGGCACATTCAAGTACCTTAACAGCCTTCTTAAATTGTGGGGCCCAGAACTGCACACAGTACTCAAGGTGAGGCTGCACCAACGCTGAATACAGGGGGATAATCGCCTCTTTTGACCGGCTGGTTATACTGTGTTTGATGCACCCCCAGGATGCGGTTTGCCCTCTTGGCTGCCAGGGCACACTGCTGACTCCTGTTGAGCCTGCTGCCAACCTGCACCCCCAGATCCCTTTCTGCAGGGCTGCTCCCCAGCCACTCCTCTCCCAATTTATACTTGTGTCCGGCATTACTCTGTCCCAGGTATTTGGTCTTGTTAAATTTCATGCCATTAACGATTGGCCAATGCTCCAATCTGTCCAGATCCCTCTGCAAGGCCTCCTGTCCCTCAAGAGAGTCAACAGCACCTCCCAGTTTGGTATCATCAGCGAACTTGCTAAGGGTGCATTCAAGTCCTGCATCCAGATCATTGATCAAAATATTGAACAGAACTGGCCCTAGAATTGAGCCCTGAGGAACACGGCTGGTGACTGGTCGCCAGCCAGATGTAGCCCCATTCACTACAACCCTTTGAGCCCTGCCCTTCAGCCAGTTCTTCACCCAGCGCACCGTGTACCTGCTCATCTCACAGTTGGACAACTTGTCCAGAAGGATGCTGTGAGGGACAGTAGCAAAAGCCTTACTAAAATCCAGAAAAAACTACATCCACTGCCTTCCCTTCATCCACTAGGCGGGTGACCTTATTGTAGAAGGATATCAAATTAGTTAGGCAGGACTTTCCCTTCATGAACCCATGTTGACTGTGCCTGACGATTGCATTGTCCCTTAAATGCCTTTCAAGAGCACCCAGTATGATCTTCTCCATAAGTTTTCCAGGAAATGAGGCTAGACTAACAGGTCTAGTTTCCTGGGTAGTTTCCTCACACCCTTCTTATAAATTGGAATAATGTTGGCTAGCTTCCAGTCAGCAGGGACCTCCCCAGACTCCCAAGACCTTTGGTAGGTGATCGAGAGGGGTCCTGCCGTAACACTCGCTATCTCCTTCAGTACTCTGGGGTGAATCCCATCAGGCCCCATGGACTTATGAACATTCAACGGATACAGCTGGTCCCTTACAATTTCAGCGTCCACAAATGGAAAGTCACTGTTCCCGCAGTCGTGGTCCTCCGACTCAGGGGACCGGGCAGCCCAAGTTCTATCAGTATTATTAAAGACCGAGGCAAAAAAAGAAGCATTGAATGCCTCCGCTTTTTCCTTCATCCCTATTAGTCAGGTGACCATCTTCAACAAGTATCGGTCCAATGTTTTCCTTGGGCCTCCTCTTGCTATTAACATACTTAAAAAAGCCCTTCTTGTTATCTGACACAACATCGGCCAGTTTCAACTCTAGTTGAGCTTTAGCCTTTCGTCTCTTCTCCCTGCATATGCGAACCACGGCTCTGTAATCTTCCTGCGAAGCGTGACCTTGCTTCCAGAGATCGTACCATTTCTTTTTCCTCTTGAGCTCCACGAGGAGTTCCCTGTTCAGCCAAGCTGGTCTTCTGCCCCGCTTACTTGACTTTCGACACAATGGGATTGCCTGCTCCTGTGCTTCTAAAAGGTGGTTCTTAAAAACTGACCAGCACTCGTGGACCCCTAAGCCCTCAGGGGACACTGCTAAGTAGCTCCCTGAATAGCTTGAAGTTTGCTCTCCTGAAGTCCAGGGTAGCAACTCTGCTGACCTTTTTTCTCATTGCACCGAAAATTTTAAACTCAGCCATTTCGTGATCACTGTGGCCAAGACAGCCACCTACCATCACATCTCCCACGAGTCCTTCTCTATTCACAAACAACAAGTCTAGGAGGGCATCTGTCCTAGTTGGCTCACTTGAGTACTTGTGACAAGAAGTTATCTCCCACAAACTTCAGGAATTTCCAAGACATGCTTGTCACAGCAGTATGGTATTCCCAGTGGATGACTGGGAAGTTGAAATCTCCCATAAGGACAAGGGCTACCGATCCAGAGATTTCTCCTAATTGCCTACAGAATAACTCATCAGTGCTGTCATCCTGGCTAGGCAATCGTTAGTAGACACCCACAACGACATCTGCTTTGTTTTCCGTCCCCCTAATCCTCACCCAGAGGCTCTCAACCACATCATCCCTAATTGTAAGGGCTGTACAGTCAAACCTCTCCCTTACATACCGAGTGTGACACCTCCACCTCGCCTGCCCTGCCTATCCCTCCTGAACAGCCTGTAGCCTTCCATCCCAGCACTCCAATCGTGGGACTCATTCCACCAAGTCTCACTAATACCAATGACATCATAGCTCTGGGAGCTGACCAACGCTTCCAGTTCATCCTGTTTGTTTCTCATACTGCAAGCTGATAAAGTACTTCTTTCATTTTCTGATTTTATAACATTTCACCTCTTTGGTTTTGTTTTTTTCAGGGTAGGCACTAAATCAACATTTATGCAAACAGATATGTTAAATCTAACTTAGGAAGTATAGAGAGACCTCTCTGAAGTGTGCAGTGCTGTTGGGATACAAGGATTAAAGTTAATTTCTAAAATATTACCAACTTATTATTACTCTTACAGATGGAAAAGAAAACATGAGATCAGGGTCTGTAGCCTAGCTCATTTTATTGTTTAAATGTTTTTTGCATAGGAATTATATTTGCTTCCAGTAACTGACTGCAGTATGAGCAGCTGCTAGCAGTTTAAGCTGGATATAACAGTAACAATCACATGAAGTCAAGCTTTATTTACACCAGTTTAAAACTTGTGGCATTTGATTTCATTTGTAACCTACAAAAACTACCAAAAAAGAACATTTTTATCCTCCAACCAGGCACAATATAAACCCTTGTTTAACATTCTTTCTCAAAATGGGTCTGATGCCATGAGGCCCTATTTCCAAAAATAAAGTGTAGTGTAATGCATTCTACTAGATAAGGTTTGTTACACCAAGAATGTGCATGTACCTCCTTTTTAATTAAAATGTAACTTTCAATATTTATGGCCTGCATCATAGGGGGAAAATGCCAGGAGCTTTAAAATGTATCAACACCAGTGTATAGCTAGTAAGCAATAACTGATTACTTGTCACCTACAGTTGTACTAAATGTATCTAAAGAAAGACACAGCTCTATAAAAGTTGTTCTCAGAGAAATATCATTGAGATAGAGTGTCCCTTCACAGGGGACATATCTATATGATATCAGCAGAAATTAAGAGCTTGATGAAGAGAATCTAACACAGCTCTTGAGAAGCCTGGGACTGAGGTACCACTCAAAAAACTACAATGTTGTAGGTTTTTTTTTTGAATAAGAAAATGTTATCTGAAACATTTACAACTGGACTCAACGGAGAGTGTGAAATTGAACAGGCACTGGTCATTTGTTTGAGATTTTTGGTAAACATTTTGCTGGTTTTTGTTTCTTTCTCATTTTGCATCAACTTTTATCAGTCCATGCAAATTCAATGCCCTCAATGAAGAATGCATAATAAGACATACTTCCTAGAAAATTTCCTTCTGCATATAGACATATATTTGCCACATCAATCCCTGTAGCACAGTTTTCAAAACCATTCTGTCAAAAATACAGTAATGCAAAGACTGGCTTTAGTGTCACTAGCTCAAACTGCTTTTCATGTATTTAAGCCACCTTTTCTTTTACCAGTACTCTGTCATGCAATAAATGTGTCAAAGGCTTATTCTAGTGTATTACAATGCTAATGGCACTGAAGCCCTTTTCAAAAATACAACATACATTTGAATTTCAACACATATTTCTAAAGAGTAATAACTAGTGAACCCTTTTATTATTAAAAAACTACTTAGAACTATTGAAGAAAAAATTGCAACAAAATTTTAAAAATTGACCGTTTCCATCTTGTCCCCTTTACTAGTAACAGTGTGACCAATAGAGCTGTAGCATGGAAACAGTACAAAGAGTTATCATGGCAATAAGTTTGGCTGATGCAAAGGTCATTGTGCAGGTTTAAAGGTCAAAAATCAGTGGTCTATGTTATCTTCCAACTGTTGTGTTCCACCACACCCACATAATTTTGAGGGATTAGAAAAATAGGGGAACTAGCAAAAAGTGCAAATAGGAAGGCGATAGTTTTCAGCTCCTTTAGCATGGAGTAGAACATTCATTTTTTGAGCTTTTTCTATTTATCTTGATTAGCCTGAATATTAGCATATTTCTTAATTTTTTTATAGAAACTCAATTTAAAAAAGTGCACCTGGTTAATGTTAGCAAAAGACCTTGACAAGATCATGTAAACTATATTGGATGTCATGTTTGGGGTCTTACTGCCAGCAACATTCTAGAGATTTTTCATTAAAAGCAAATACTGTGCACTGAATATAGGTTAACTTTCTGCAGCTTTCATAATCTTACACAGTAGATATAATTTAGAGTTTAGGTATGGAACACACTTGGGTGTCACAGCTGAGTGTGTCCCTGTGCAATCTCTTTCATTAAATACTTATGAAGCTACAAGTTGCAAATCCAAAATTCTGCTCCCTGAGGACACACCTATATGAGATATAAGTACTTTAGTTCTCTGACTATCCTAAATTGCTCTGTGAACCTAATCTCAAATACCGTTATGTAACAATCATGACAAGTTTTGTTAAAGGCCATATATACTAATAAAAAGACAGTGGTGCTTCCAAAATTTTGAAATGCTCTGAAAACCAACTTTTCTAATACTAAATACAGTGAAATAACCTTCATAAAATATAACTTTTCTCCATTTAAATGTTTCAGAGGATTAGTAACCTATGCTTTTCAAGCACAGGAATCTGCGAAATAACTCCTGACATGGACAGATGATTTTTTTAATACATAAATTAAAAAACTGGAGAGTTTTAACTCAAGTCCAGTTTCCAAACAAGGAATATTCTTGTTTATTTTAAAAATCAAAATGACATATATTTCCATTATAATTGTTAAAAAGTTAGATTTACTAACAAGGGTACTTTAATTTAAAAAAAAATCTTAACAAAACTATACAGTGTACGAATTCCTGTCTACAAGGTAGGCCGTTCATTCAGAAGCTCCTCCATTCTTCTTGCTACTTGCAGCTTCACAAATTCATTCATATATTTTCAATGGGGCTGCCCACCTGACCATCACACAACAACTATATCGCTATAATTAATATTTTTGCTCTGTCTTTATGTACAGTCTCCTTCACTGCTCCCCCCCCCCCCCCCGTCAAGCCTCAAATATTCATGTCACTCCAGGGGAAACACACTTCAGCGGCACAGCCATGAGGCCAGGACTGCAAAGCAACTTAATAAAGGCAGAACAAGGCACATAGAATGAGGTGGCTTGATTTAATCAGAATTCACTTCCTGGTGAAGGAGGAGGACAGAGACTAGATTTGAGTTCTCAGTATTATTGTAATCTTTTGACTTTTAAGCTTACAAAAAAGATAGCAAATTAAAAGTTTGCTTTGTTCAAACCAAGCTTTTCTATTAAAGGCAGGAAGGAAAACCCACAGTTGCTTAACAAACCAACTCATTCACATGGAAGGAATTTGCTTTTAAAAATATTGTACCTTTAAGCTCAGTTTCGTCATAAAAGAGGTCAGAGATAATGGAAAAGTTCAGCTAAGACCATCCACTTTCCTACAAAGATAGGCAACATTTTGATTATTGCACTTTGAAGTCTGACTTTGTTTCAGTTTCTTTCTGCTGTGCTATTAAGAGCTTAAGGGGAGACCTTGCTAACAAAACTAATCAAGGACAGTCCTTCAGCACATACCTATGTTCCATAACTGTCCATTATCAGGGATATGCTGAAAGGATAATGCATGGTTTATTTTACCAGGGATCCACAGGTAGGTTCATTTTAAGTTATTCTTAACAACCATTTACTTAGTGAATAACTTCACTTACTATGAGGCTCAGAAAAAAAAGAGCAACATAAAGTTGTTGTGGTTTTTTTTAATTTAGCTAAATATAAATCTTAAAGATTTGTTTTTCTACAGCTTCTCTCTCTGTAGCCTTTCAGACCCTGCCTATGCACCTTTCTCCTAAGATAGCCCATCTTTGCAGCTCACTGGTGACAATCATGGTAGCGGGAGCTCTAGTGGGGTCGAGCCACTGTAGCTGCCTCTTTTGTAACCACTACTTGTGCAGCGGGATAGATATGACTTAGTCGCCATCACAGAAACATGGTGGGGTGACCCCCATGATTGGAGTGCTGCAATGGATGGCTATAGACTCTTCAGAAGGGACAGGCGAGGAAGGAGAGGCGGTGGGGTGGCCCTGTATGTTAGGGAGTGTTTCGATTGTCTAGAGCTCAACGATGGTGATGATGATGATAAGGTCGAGTGTTTATGGGTAAGGATGAGGGGGAAGGCCAACGAGGCAAATATCCTGCTGGGAGTCTGTTATAGACCACCCAACCAGGATGAAGGGGCGGGATGAAGCATTCTACAAGCGGCTGGCAGAAGTCCCACAATCACTAGCCCTTGTTCATGTGGGGGACTTCAACTTCCCAGACGTCTGCTGGAAATACAACACGGCACAGAGGAAACAGTCTAGGAGGTTCCTGGAGTGTGTGGAAGACAACTTCCTGACACAGCTGGTAAGTGAGCCTACCAGGGGAGGTGCCTCACTTGACCTGCTGTTTACTAACAGAGAAGGACTGGTGGGAGATGTGGTGGTCGGAGGCCGTCTTGGGCTTAGCGACCATGAAATGGTAGAATTCTCGATTCTTGGTGAAGTAAGGAGGGGGGCCAGCAAAACCGCAACCATGGACTTCCGGAGGGTGGACTTTGGCCTGTTCAGGATGCTGGTTGAGAGAGTCCCTTGGGAGACAGTCCTGAAGGGCAAAGGGGTCCAGGAAGGCTGGACGTTCTTCAAGAAGGAAGTCTTAAAGGTGCAGGAGCAGGCTGTCCCCATACGCCGTAAGAAGAACGGGCGGGGAAGACGACCGGCCTGGCTGAACGGGGAGCTCTTGCTGGGACTCAGGAAAAAAAGGAGAGTTTACCGCTTGTGGAAGAAGGGGCAGGCAACTCAAGAAGAGTACAGGGATCTCGTTAGGTCATGCAGAGAGGAAATGAGAAAGGCAAAAGCCCAGCTAGAATGCAATCTGGCCGCTGTCGTTAGAGAAAACAGAAAATGTTTTTACAAATATATTAATGACAAAAAGAGAGCCAGGGAGAATCTCCATCCTTTATTGGATGCGGGGGGGAACACTGTCACCGAGGATGAGGAAAAGGCTGAGGTACTTAATGCCTTCTTTGCCTCAGTCTTTAATAGTCAGACCAGTTATCCTCAGGGTACTCGGCCCCCTGAGCTGGAAGACAGGGACGGCGAGCAGGATAAACCCCCCCATAATCCAAGAGGAAGCAGTTAACGACCTGCTACACCACCTGGATGCTCACAAGTCTATGGGGCTGGATGGGATCGTCCCGTGAGCGCTGAGGGAGCTGGCGGAGGAGCTCGCCAAGCCGCTCTCCATCATTTATCAGCAGTCCTGGTTAACGGGGGAGGTCCCGGATGACTAGAGGCTTGCCAATGTGACGCCCATCTACAAGAAGGGCTGGAAGGAGGATCTGGGGAACTACAGGCCTGTCAGCCTGACCTCGGTGCCGGGGAAGATTATGGAGCGGTTCATCTTGAGGGCGCTCACAAGGCATGAGCGGGACAACCAGGGGATCAGGCCCAGCCAGCACGGGTTCATGAGAGGCAGGTCCTGCTTGACCAACCTGATCTCCTTCTATGACCAGGTGACCCGCCTAGTGGATGAGGGAAAGGCTGTGGATGTGGTCTTCCTGGACTTCAGTAAGGCCTTAGACACTGTCTCCCACAGCATTCTCCTAGAGAAGCTGTTGGCTCACGGCTTGGACAGGTGTACTCTGCGCTGGGTCAAAAACTGGCTGGACGGCTGGGCCCAGAGAGTTGTGGTGAATGGAGTTCAATCCAGTTGGCGGCCGGTCACGAGCGGTGTTCCCCAGGGCTCAGTTTTGGGGCCGGTCTTGTTCAATATCTTTATCAATGATCTGGATGAGGGGATCGAGAGCACCCCCAGTAAGTTTTCAGACGACACCAAGTTGGGCGGGAGTGTTGATCTGCTCGAGGGTAGGAAGGCTCTGCAGAGGGACCTGGACAGGCTGGATCGATGGGCCGAGGCCAACTGTATGAGATTCAACAAGGCCAAGTCCCGGGTCCTGCACTTGGGTCACAACAACCCCATGCAACGCTACAGGCTTGGGGAAGAGTGGCTGGAAAGCTGCCTGTCGGAAAAGGACCTGGGGGTGCTGGTCGACAGCCGGCTGAACATGAGCCGGCAGTGTGCCCAGGTGGCCAAGAAGGCCAATGGCATCCTGGCCTGTATCAGAAATAGTGTGGCCAGCAGGAGTAGGGAAGTAGGCCCCTGTACTCGGCCCTGGTGAGGCCGCACCTCGAATACTGTGTTCAGTTTTGGGCCCCTCACTACAAGAAGGACTTTGAGGTGCTGGAGCGTGTCCAGAGAAGGGCAACGAGGCTGGTGAGGGGTCTGGAGAACAAGTCTTATGAGGAGCGGCTGAGGGAACTGGGGTTGTTTAGCCTGGAGAAGAGGAGGCTGAGGGGGGACCTCATCGCTCTCTACAACTACCTGAAAGGAGGTTGTAGCGAGGTGGGTGTCGGTCTCTTCTCCCAAGTAACTAGCGATAGGACGAGAGGAAATGGTCTCAAGTTGCGCCAGGGGAGGTTTAGATTGGACGTGAGGAAAAATTTCTTTACTGAAAGAGTGGTTAAACATTGGAACAGGCTGCCCAGGGAAGTGGTTGAGTCACCATCCCTGGAAGTATTTAAAAGATGTGTAGATGAGGCGCTTAGGGACATGGTTTAGTGGGCATGGTGGTGTTGGGTTGACGGTTGGACTCGATGATCTTGGAGGTCTTTTCCAACCTTAATGATTCTATGATTCTATGATTCTATACTTCATTTCCATTTGCTCTGACAAGGATTAGAGAGTACTGTAGTCAGTGTGTTACTGCTCAAGATCTCAGTGGTGCTGCCATTGCCTGAGCTGCATTTCACTGGCCATTCAAGAGTGGGCTATTTTAAAAAAATCTCTGAAGTGAAGAGACAGCTATAATAGTCTGAGTTACCCACAGGGGTGCCCTATTTTCACAAGTCTATTCCCCCCTTTACTTGCACCATAATAAAAGGATGTGCTTTGAAGGGAAAATACACCCTGTGTTGAGCCATGCATAACATGGCACCTTTATTTGTAAAAATGTCTCCAGCAACAGGTCTAGTGCTAATCTGTAAGATTTGCTTGTACTGAAAATAAACTTTTATTTGCATCACACTAATTCCATGCATTCAAAACTCCATTCACATTACAGTCCAGAAATGCAGCTTTCCATCTGACCTGTTGTATGTGAAGACATTTAAAATCTCTGACAAAGTTTGTGAATGTAGATGACTATAAAACAGATGCTGTGTGTTAACAAATTAAAAAAATAATTCTTTGACATAGAGGGAAAAAAAAAAGAATATTCACCAGTTATTTAGATTTAGGAAGCCAAATTACCTGCAAATAAAACTGTTTTGGAGTTATGCCAGAAAAGTTTTTGGCCCTGTATGTGTATTTTCTAGAGAAAACATGTTTCTGTTATTTTGAGCTAAAACCACCTTCTAAAATGGACATTTTAGGATGTGGTATCTTTGCCAAAATGGAAAAGGTTCCATCTTACTGTGGGTCTTCACCTCTCTTTCTCTTTCAAGAAAAAAAAAAAAGAAAAAAGAAATTTAAAGTAAAACCATTTTCTTAAGTCATGTCTGCCTCCAACAGAATACATTTTTATTATTATTTTAATCTGGAAATTATTTCAGCTTGCACCCCAGGTGGGGAGTTAAAAAGATGGAACCAATTTGAAAGTTTGTCACATTAGGCAGAACATTTGCTCTGCAGCCCTTGCCTGGCTAAGGGTGCATAGCTACACTGTAAAGTGTTAAAAATCCTCCCCATCCACCCCAGAATACATATATATATGTATGTATGTATAAAAAAAAAAATCCCCTGTCCATCACTCAGTATACAAAAGGGCCTCATCACATTGCAAAAATAGCAGTACCCACTTTGGTCAATTAAAACAAACATGCATACATTACTCTTTCTGTTCTTTTAAATCCAAGTACTTACCTATAATAACCAATACAGCTAAAAGCACTACCTACATAGGCAAAACCCGGTGTTGTATAATTCATATAAATTGAATCCACTCCCCCCATATATTAATTGGAAGATGAAAGCACAAAAGATTAATAGAAAAAAACACCAAAATACTGAAAATATTGCTGGTTGATTACAATTTTTAAGCAGCACCTATACACAGCCATGATATGCTTTTTAAATGTGAGATAAAGGTAGAACTGTCTAAAAACATCCATGATGTCATACTTTTTCTCATTTGGAGTACAAAATATTTTGTCATAAAAGTGATAAAGTTTTAAAATAACAACAAATGCAGCAAAAGACATGTAGTGAATGTCATTTTTTTAGATTTCAAGGCAAGGCACGTAACGTGGACATTATATCTTTGTGCAAATTAGATTACTGGAAAAGTATTCTAATTAATTTATTTTTAAAGTGACATAGAGGCAAAAATTGTCTGGCCATGCACACTACAGCTTTGTCAATAAGAGAAATTTGTTGAAAAAGGCTAATTTCTGAAAGCACCATGAGAGTTTTGAGCACCCTGTGATTAGTCTTACTTTGCAAATACATTGTTTTAAATATATCTTATCCCTCATCCGATATGCTTTGCCCTCATGACATGGATTGCCTACCTCTATGCTGCAGATTTTACAGAACTGTATGTACACCCTATGGGTTCTTCATACAAGCAGTAACTTTAAATAAATAGATCCTACTCTTCCATTGAAGCAGCAGCTAAATCAATGTAAGTGCTGTGTTTCCATTACTCTCTTCTCAAGGCCTTTTAATGCCCTCAGAAACTGAGGGAAAAAAATAAATCTGTCCAAAGTAATTTTTAATTTCTTTTTTTTAATCCCCTCAATTTAGAGTCCAAGGGCTGAAGGACTTATAATGATGACCCCCTTTATATATGATTTTTAAATTGCACTTGCCTCTGTGAGTGTTTCTTTAGTGGGGAAAAAAAACCCAACCCTTTTTTTTTTTAATTTATTTTTACTGTTGTATGAGGAGATAGGCTTTTATAGAGGCATTTCTTCCATAGAGCCTGTGTGTTTCTACTGACTTTGAAAATTTCAAACTCAGTAACACACTAGAAAAGGCTGGGTTAAGGGCCAATGTTTAATAAATACATACTTATAACTAAAGGCTACAGTTTTTATTTCTTAAATTTTTAGAAATCCGTGTTGAGAAAATGGCTGTCTCATGGCCCTTGCTCTCCTGCAGATCTGTTGCTGCCACCTAGCATTTGTTTTGTGAGATAACCAGGTATAATGATCCCATCTGTAAACAACAAGAATACTAAATCAATAAAACTAGATATCATGCAAATATTAAGGCATCTAGTAAGTCAGTTAAAATATATTGTCAGAGACAGAACATGTATTTCCCAGTGGACTTCATATAACAAAGGCTACTTCGCAGGGGCTGCTTCCTACCCATTAGTGAAATACCATTGACTCTTTGTATGTCATTACAGTTTCAACCGTAAGGGAATTAATGATTTTAAGTGCTGCAGTTGCTGGTCTATTTTTCTTCTTTCTTCAGTTTTGTTTTTCATCCTTTCTTCCTTCTTTTCTTAATTTTTTTTTTATTTCATTTTCCTCTCAGTTGCTTGTTTCTGCTTGAAGGAAAGGCTCTCCAATTGTGTTCAAATCATGATTTGGGACATTTGTTGGCAGAATTGGTGTCCTATTTGATACTTGAAAAGGAACCAAGCTAGCCCAGGTACCAGGACTTTTGGGAGAGGGGGTGGAGAGAGGTAATGAGAGAAAGGAAAACAGAGAGAAAGAAAATGAAACACAAATTAAGTATGTTGCAAAAATAAGAACACAATTTTTCTAAGGATTAAATCAATATTCATTATAAATAACACTATTTAAGATAACATAAGATATCAAATTTGTGAACATCACTTGAATTTGCACTATATAGTTTCCTGTGCAATTGCATAACTCATTTGAAAGACAAAAGTAATTTTGTTGATATGAACTGCAGGCAGTGTTATTGTTGTATTACACCAGTCTGCTTACTTATGAAAGTCCCCAAAAGTTCCAGAGTCAAGTATATGGAGCAGATATAACTAAACTGTACATGCGACACCATATGGAACCACAGACATAATTTAAGAACTAATAAGTTCATTAGAGTATACAAGTTAGACTGTTCATTTCAAAAGCACAAAAACTCCTGTGCAGTTTTGTATTCCCTCTCTCAATTTGCAAGATATGCCTCTGAGGTGCACAAGTCCCCAATAGAACATAGAATTTTGAAAGAATGTTTGAAAAAGCTATTATTTTTTTCCACATTTACTGTCAGGGGTAGCAATGAGTACCATGAAATTGTTTAACCAAAGTCAGAGAAGGGAAATATTTTCAAAGCCAATTCAGTGATTTTGAAACTTAAACCACCATTTCAGAAGCACCTATGTCACTAAGGAGTCTAAGTCCTATTGACCTTCATGTTTTTACCAAATACTAACTAGTAATAAGTACTGTACCTACTAGTAAGTATTTACAAGATGGACTTATGTCACATTTCAAAGAAGGATTGAGATGCTTCTACTAAGAAGTCAGAGCAGACATGAACAGCCTTTTATTTAGATGTGCTTGTAACAACTCAGAAATAATGGGCTTTTGAAAAAAACTGGTCATATTAATTAAGGAAAAGGGCATCATTATATCAGCAATCATTACCAAACAAGTAAAATCAAATCTGGACATACAGTGTGCAAACACATGCTTCCTGCACATTTTATTCTATCAAATGTTTCTCCACACTAGATATTTGCACAAACATACCTCCTTATTTGTGAATACACATTGGACATTAGAGTGATATAGTTCATAATATCACATATGAAATCTGAAACCTCTGATATATTTTTGTAAGGGCTGGAAGCTGCAGGTTTTCTTTTCTTCCACTTCTTTGAGCATCCAAACTGGTAGATGAGGGGAGAGCAGTGGATATTGTCTACCTGGACTTCAGGAAGGCCTTTGACACTCTGTCCCATAAGATCCTCATAGAGAAGCTGTTGATGTATGGGCTGGATGAGGAGACAGTAAGGTGGGTTGAAAACTGGCTGAATGGTCAGGCCCAGAGTGTGGTCATCAGTGGAACAAAGGCTACTTGGAGGCCAGTGAATAGCGGTGGACCCCAGGGGACAATACTGGGTCCAGTCCTGTTCAACATCTTCATTAATGATCTGGATGAGGGGGCAGAGTATACCCTCAGCAAGTTTGCTGATGACACAAAACTGGGAGGAGTGGCGGATACGCCAGAGGGTGGTGCTGCCATCCAGAGGGACCTCGACAGGCTGCAGAAATGGGATGACAGGAACCTCATACATTTCAGTAAGAGGAAGTGCAAAGTCCTGCACCTGGGGAGGAACAACCTCATGCACCAATATATGCTGGGGGCCACCTGGCTGGAAAGCAGCTTTGCAGAAAAGGACCTGGAGGGTCTTGGTGGACACCATGTTGAACATGAGCCAGCAATGTGCCCTTGCCGCAAAGAAGGCTCATGGTATCCTGTGCTGCCTTAGGAGGAGTGTTGCCAGCAGGTCGAGGGAGGTGATCCTTCCCCTCTACTCAGCACTGGTGAGGCCACACCTGGAGTCCTGTGTCCAGTTCTGGGCTCCCCAGTACAAGAGAGATAATGGACGTACTGGAGGGAGTCCAACGAAGGGCTACGAAGGTGATGAAGGGACAGGAGCATTTCTCGTGAGGAAAAGCTAAGAGAGTTGTGATTGTTTAGCCTGGAGAAGAGAAGGCTCAGGGGGGATCTTATCAATGTCTAGAAATACCTGAAGGGAGGGTGCAAAGAAGACGGATCCAGGATCTTTTCAGTGGTTCCTAGTGACAGGACAAGAGGCAATGGGCACAAACTGAAACACAGGAGGTTCCATGTGAACATCAGGAAACACTTTTTTTGCTGTGAGGGTGACTGAGCACTGGAACAGGTTGCCCAGGGAGGCTGTGGAGTCTCCCTTCTTGGAGATATTAAAAAGCTGTCTAGACACGGTCCTGGGCAACAGGCTCTAAGTGGCCCTGCTTGAGCAGGGGGGTTGGACCAGATGACTTCCAGAGGTTCCTTCCAACCTCAGCCATTCTGTGATTCTGTGATTCTGTGATCCATTCATAGTATTCTCTCCCTGCATGAGCATGTACATTGATGGGTAATGCCAGCAGGAGTTAGAAGTTTTTATTAAGGGGGGAAAATGGTCCTTTTATCTATTTAAATAATAATTACATTTTACTTTGACAGATTTATGTGATCCTTTCAGTTGCCACTGTGTGAATGCAGAGGAGAGGAATCAAATTATTTTGTAAAATCCAGTGAATATGTTCCTCAGGTGATACATCCTATGATTGTTAAGAAATAACTTTTGTCATTTACTCATGTGCAATATTATTCATCTCTAAACCCCTTAATTTACCAATTTGATTCCTAACAGTAAAAATGTGAAAACACTGGCAACTGTGCCTGCCGTCATCATGCTCAAACTCTGAAGGGAGCAGAACTCACTTTTTTCACAAGGAATTATAAGAAGTATGGATGCCCTAAGATGTCTTTAAAATGTCTGTAGTGACAATATTATTCAACAACTTTTCTTTTTAAATGGGCATATTCTTCAATGCTACCTGAAAAATGTACTTTTTTTTAACCCCATAGTAATAAAGTGTTTACTATATTTCCAACTTATAAGAACAGCTAATCTTTGCTTGTTGAACCACTGGCTTTCAACCTTTTTTAAAAAAAAATAGTCTTATTGACTTTTCCCAATGCAATGTTTTTTTACTGTTGTCTTAATTCAAAAAACATAGTCAAACATCAAATCTTAAAATATTCACAGTTAAACTCATTTATACATGTAAGATTTGTCCAATATGATCTGATGAAAAGATTATGGTGCTAATAAAATATTCATCACCAGAACCTCATTTAGAAGGCTGATGCCTGGAGGAGGATAAAGGGAATTTTACTGTTAAAATATTGTTTCTTCTCCCCACAGACCCCTTTTTGGGATAGAGTAACAAAGAAGTAAAAAGGGTCAGGGAAAGGAAATACAGCCCTTGTCTACCAAAGAAAATCCACTGTGAAGATAGGGCCTGGAGATATGGTGCATATCCATTATGTGCTTTGGACCACTTGGGCATGCTTGTTGTGGGGAGAGGGGTTAAAGGAGGAAGGCTTGCAAGCACACACATGCACACAAAGGGCTGTAACCAACTGGAGAGCCAACTGCCATAGAGTCAAACCATGAAGAATGAGGACTTGGGTTACCAGAGACAGTTCTGTCACATAAGAAAAACAGATTCTACACTTTCAGGTAAACTCATTAAACCAGATAAAGAAATAACAAGCTATCAAGTAGGAGTATTGTGGTAGACCAACAAGAAAACAACTGTAGGAATATGCAAAGGAAAGGTTTAGGAAAAAATACTGTTTCAGTTTCCAGACTAGCTATTCTTGTTCTCTAAATCTGTTCTGATTCACTCTTCCACAAATGTCAGTGGACATATTTGTAAACTTAATCATGGCAGTATTTATACTTCTTTTTCCAAATTTTACAGTTTTTAAATGCAATTTCTTAAATTTTATATATTAACACTTTTGTAAATACAATCAAAAGTTTGTTTATTGCACTATAACAAGACTGAATGCAGATAATCCTAATTGCAGCCCAAAAAAACCAAACACCCCCCCCCAAAGTGTAGTTTTATTGTTTCAAAAGAAATAATTGGAGTTAAGATGATCAAGAAATAGAATTTCAGAGTAACCAAGGGGTTAAAGGTATGGCTTACGCTTGGAAATTTCCTGGAACTTGTTCCTCCTTCCCTAACAGTGCTGCCAAAAATCATCTGACAGGAAACATAAGATTAAGTTTGTTTAACCTAAGTGAACAAAGCTGCTCAGAACAGGCAACCAGTTTACTGCAGGGCAGGAACTTTTCTAACCCTGCTGGCATCTGCAGTGCTGCTCAGACAATATCACTGAAGAAGTTGTTTTCTCTACATTAACATCTCTGGATCATCTAATTTTGATCGCACTGCAGTTCTTACTGCTTCTCCCATAAAATTTAACTTAAAGCTTCAAACAAAATAATGTGGAAAATGGACATTATCAATTCCTATGGTCCATTGTTCCCCCATTCTAAATCCCTGAAATTCAAGTTCAATCTGGAATTACATCATGTCTGGTTTCTCCTGGTTACCAGACAGCTTGAAACGTGACCGCAGCTACAGAAAAACAGCCTCCTTCACACTTTGGCTCCCCAATCCACTTAAACTTTTCTTTCTCTCAAGTATACTTCAAATATGGAGCATGGTTAATTTAGAGATTAAGTTCCAAATTAGATTATCTAATGGCATTTTAATGGATTGCTGACCCATTTCCTGTGGGATGGCAGCATGCAAGTCTGGCTTGAATACAATTAATTTATTAGGAAGTGTTCTAAAGATGTTTGCCTAGATGGAAAGGAAACAACATTCTACAAAGCTTTATTACACAGTTGGGTGCAGCTATCAGAAATAGCAATTTAAATTGATAAAGACCAGAAATCATTAGGTTTTTTCTGCTATGAATACAATTACCAATAGGATACTTTGGCCTTTTTGTTCTTAATTTGAAATGCTTTAACTGATACTTTTTTTCCCAAAATATTTCAGAATTTGGGGGGAAGGAAACCATTGCTCTAACAGGTGTGTCTGTTGCCCAAATGTGTAACATTTTAAAAAGCAATGCTGGTGAAAGTATTACTTTAATAGTGTTTGCTAGATTCTAAACAAAAAGTAAACAAAAGTAATTCTTATCAATTTTCAGTTCCCCTCCTACTGCTTTCACAAACTGTAGATTGTCCCATTTGACTGCCTTATCAGAGCTATTATCATAACCCCGGAGTGGTGCTGGGGGAAAAAATTGCTGCTTGAAAAGTTGTATACTTGAACACTGCTACAGCTAAAGCTGAGAAATTCAGCACTCTGAGAAGAAAGGTCTCCTCAGGAGCTCCAGGAATGACAGCTGTTGTATTGTACTTATGTGTCAAGATAACAGCCTGAAAACAGGAAATATTATCGTAGTGCATTTGCCTGGGTAGTGCAAATGTAATGTTACAGTAATAGTTAACCCTTAAATCAACATGTTAAGATTGTTTTAAAAACCAATATAAATAACAAGAGTTTAGAATAAAAAGATACTTAATAGTTGTGTTAAAATGTACATTTCAGTACTGAGTATTTGTTTATAGTTTGTGAAAATCTTGCAAATACTCAAGGTATAAAAGTCTAATCCTACAGCCCCTTATCAGTTGTCATATTGGAATTAATATCCATGGAGTAATGAATGGCTTCAGAATCAGACCGCAAGCTCCTGTGTATATCAAAATCTCTCTCCCCCCCTCCCCCTCCCTCCCTCCCTCCTTTTCTTGCTCTCACTCGTGACTCAAGTTTACTTGTTGCATACGTTCTTACTTTCTATGCAGTGTCTGAGACTGTATTTTCCTATTTGAGCCTAAATAATTTGCACAGCTTTTTTTTTTCTTTCTGACTCTAGGAAAGCAAAGTTATTCTCACAGAATTGCAGATATGAAAGAAGGGTTTTTTTTCCTAGCATTATCTTCTTAATCTGCACAGCAAAAAATTGACCAATATAGTCTTAAAGCACTTTGCATGGGAGTTTACTTTGAGAGATCTATTTAACTATTGTTTAAATCTTAACAGATTGATAGTAAACATCGTAATGGACAACTACAAATTCAGCTCTAGACAGTTATGGTACAAAATAATTTTAATTCCAAATATCTTACCAAAAGCCTGTTTTTTCTCATTCTTTGGGATGCTTAGAGTATGTTTTATATAAATATCTCCTTTAAAGACATTGGTATGTTTACTTCAATCACATAAAATATTCATCTAAATTTGTATCATAATTACCCATTACAACTGTTCTACTTTTGAAGAAAAAGATATACCAATGATTTAAGATTTTTATTTTGCATTATTCAACTCTCTCTCTTTGCAAATGTCAATTCTTTTGCATATATATCTCATTGTTCTCTTGTATCTGGGATCATAAATGACAACAGACAAATAGTTTTATTTGGAAAAAACCCCAACAGATATATTTTAAAATTCATATATCATTTTCCATTAGGTATGACAGGCAGCTACTAATAAGACAAAGTATGCAAAAATAACAAGTATATGGATTTTATCATCTCTCACCTTTACAAAATCCCCAAGGTGTAGGTCGTTGACAATGCACCATGAGGAAGCTTTCAGTTTGGTGCCCTGTATAGACAGGACAGCTCATATTCAGGCATTGCCAATTCTTTAACCTTCCTGAGTTCAACAAAATTTCTGAAAAATCAATGCACCACTTAAAATAATCACAAGACCCTATTGTAAAAGGTCAGTCTGGTTACTGTCAAATTTAGTACTATGGATTTGAGGGAACAGGCCTATCAGACAATTTTGTAGGAAAAAAACTTAATTTAACCTTTTGAACTAGGGTATATTATTTTGCCAATGAGCAATAATTCTTTTTTGGAATCCATTCTTCTTTTTATTTTTATAAAGGCAGCTCATCAGTTTGAATACATATAATTTCTGGTTTTATGTCCTCACCTTCCTAGATGTTTGAAGAATGATGTATTCCAAAGAATAAGAAAAAACCAAACAAACTTCTACTTAGGGAGAACTACAGGTATGTTTCTCTGTCCTTCGAGGCTGTGCCCAACTCGCTCCATAAAGACCATGCACATGCAAGCATGGCCAAGGCATGGTCAAAGGATGCCCATGGGAGCACATGTGCAGCTTAGCTTTTCGGTAGGTGGCACAGTTTACCAGCTGGTACACCTGACCAACGCCCTGGGGGCTACCTGCAAAGCAATTTTCCATACAAAAGGTGAGAAGATCACAGAACATGTTTGTATCCACCATCGATTTTTTTTTCTTCCTTTCTTTTTGTAATTGACACTCAAGGATCATGTATGAGAGGTACTGAAAAACAGAATACACTAAACACTGTTCCAATGCTTCAACTGGTATAAACTGGCCTTGCTTTAAAAAGGTCAAGAGTGGTAAGACTAATTTACACCATCCAAGGATTTTTCTAGATAGGTAGTTGTGAGGTATTTTACTAACACCTGTCAACATGTTGAGAAAACAACACCCTCTGTAGGGGGAGAATAAATAATTATCTCAGTTTGGATTCATTTTTGATGGTACACAAGTAATAATTGAACACTGTGCCAATTACTGTATGATGAGGATTTATAATGTGAATCACAGCCCTTGAGGAGTTGAGGTGACTCCATTAGCTAATTCTCCATTGTACCAATTTATCTATGATGGGGGAAACAACTATACCTTGCTCTTCCACCAGGATATCAAAATTCTTCCAGATTTCCGATATTATTATTAGAGAAAAAGTAGAGAAAATATTTGCAGTTGAATAAGGAAGTCACTACCAATAGGTTTGTAAAACATTAATATTTATGATATTTAAACTTTGGATTTGTACACAGCACTCATTTTCCATTTTTATAATTACCATTCCAAGTTGATACTCAAACCCCCAAACATTTAGCTATCAGTAGTACAACAAAGTGCATCGTATGGCATTTTGTATAGCGAAATTTTCTGTATACACATTCACATATATATATAAAATATTTTAAATGTGACTACACTGTTGTATGTGTACCTGAAGTATTTAAAATTATTTTGAGGGAGCAAAAAGCTACTGCTTCATTTGACAGGGCCCCAACCTGCAGGCTTTATATCACATGTATAAACCCCCTAAACTCCTATGTTAAGGATAATCCTGCACTTGAAAGAGCTGAAAGATTGATATAACTCATAATAATGCTTATTTATTTATATACATACTTTCTTTATATACCTACTTATATACACACACTCCTACTGCTACCATAACCAATTATACATTAGCGGAGGTAATAATGTGTAATTGATTACTGTACCACTAGTTAAGGTTTTTCTTGTACACTAAAAGAAATTCTTCTGTGGATATCAAACCTAACTATTTTGTAATTTTGTTTAGAAAGGAGTTAGTTTATCTTACCTTCATGTACATGTTAGTGACCTAAATCTATATCAGTAAAGGTCAGAAATGTTTCTATGGATAGTACAATTATTCATTGCCCAAAACAGCACCACATCAGAAGTCTATTATTTTACTTGTCTATATCTTTAATCACACATTCTTTTTTTATATTAACCACTAGACCCCAAACTATATGATCTTTAATTCTGCAAATCACATTTCCCTTTTTTAAAGCCTAAAATCTGTATTCCTTTAAAATTACAAACCCTTTGCATTTGAAAGCAAACAATGGCATTCCAGATGCTTAACTAAGGTATTTTCTAAACTTTAATTTACATTAAATATAATCTAAATGTGTATTCAAGAAATGTTACATGGATATGTTTTGTTCAAATGTTGACACATATTCTCCTGGAGGCCTGCTAAAACAGATACTGTAGCTCAATGTAACTTTTTTAGATGTGGTGTAGGGGTGGAAATAATTAAAATGTTACCTTTGCCAAGTAATTTCCAATGTATCCTCACTGGCACTGGGGTATAAATGCCTGCCGTTTTGATTCATGGTCCAGTCACAAATCCTCAGCTGTCAATTGAAACCTAGCAGTCAGATATGGATCAAGCAGTACTACAGTTTTTAGTATTTAAATGAATACATGCAAACTAGTACTGTACATGGCAAAAGCCTTACTTTCCCAAAAAGCAACTTTTTAAAAAAAGAAAACAAAACAAACAAACAAAAAAGCCTATTCTGAAAAAATTAACTCTTAGATTTAAGATAATGCTACTTTAATATGTTCCTCTATTAATAAAGCATAAAAGAGTAACTAATGTTTAGCACATAACAATTAGCCATTATTAGATTACAAACTGAGCTGGAATAAAAGAAAATGTTAATATGCAATAGTGAAATATTTTAAGAAAGAAAATCAAAATGCTATTTGGTCTATGTAATCTTCTAAATAATGTGTATTAAGTAAAGGTCAAATATAATCAATATCTTGAAGCATGCATTTGATGAAACATAAAAGACATGCAACTTAGAAAAACTGCCCAAATTACCCAAACTGTACGCCTTCATCTTGCTATTTAAGGATAAAGGTATTTTTCATTGAAGTTTATTAATTTAGTGTTACTGAAAGTGGTATTACTTAGTGAAAGGTGATAAAATAATCTAATCTTGTTCTAGACTCAGAATAACAGCATTTAAAATACTTTATTAAATTTAAATATAATAAGGAATGCACTAAATGTAAGCTAAACCAAATTCTTCCCAGATACTCAAATCATCAGTTCTGCCTTCACAGATTGCTCATGTAACCCTATATAGCTGTTTTTAACAGCTGTTTCACAGTGCTAGCAGATTTATTGAAAATATATACTGCTTATTTTTAAGTTTAAGAAATTAAACTTTTGTCTTGTGAATAAAACATACAAAAAGCATACATTTTTAACCTTTGTCATGCTATATATAAATTACTGTATACCGTGCATGACACAGCACTCTGAATTGAAGAGAAATTTGTTGCTGAGTTTAATTGCTTTAAATGTATTCTGGTTTTCTCTATGCACATTCACAGTCTTTAGAGAGTGCAGGCTACAGCAACCAAAATGAAAAAAATTTTCACAAAAGCAGAATTAATTACAGTCTTTTCCTGACAAATACATATGCTAAGGACAAGACAGTATTGCAAACTTGACCCTGTCTGGCTGTTACACTCATAAGCTTCCTGCTGTTAAGATCTAAGAAACAGAAATGTTAGTCTCTGGTGTTTTCATAGGGTTTATTTCTTGTTCTATATGAATTCAAGAGACTGTCTAAAGCCATTAAAAGCATAATTAAACTACATGAAATTAACCAGAAAAGGAAGCATTTAATCAAAAAGTTTGCTAGAGGTAACTATGAAAAGTACATTAAATATGCTAAAACAAAGGGGTACATATATGCATTTTGGTGTAGTCATTATATAAAACTGTATCAAAAGTAAGTTTTTAATTTTGATGACCCAATAAAATGTATCTGCTCAGTTACTCAGTGTAATTAGCTGAATGTCGGCTATAATCCTTAAGAATGTGTCATCAGTTACAGTACAGAAGAATATTTTAAGGGCTTAAAACAGTTATAAAAATTCACTTTCAGCCTGAAACATAAGGCCTAAAGATTAAAATACATATAAACAATACTTTTTTTCTTTTACAAAATTTTAAACCTATGTATAAAAATTCTTTGGCCAATTAAAAGCATGAGATGCAAAAATCCCAAACTTACTGTTACTGAATGATTTCTTGCTTGTCTAAGTCAAAAATCTGGCAAGTACTTCCTTTGTAATAGAATCTGATTGCATTTGGTATTTGGGTAAAACAATAAATGGCTAATATGTTACATTTTAATATATCAGCTATTGTATGAAATACTTATTTTCCTCCCACAGTATTTACAAAGATTTTCTGTATGTACAATTAATATCATAGAATCATAGAATCATAGAATCATTGAGGTTGGAAAAGACCTCCAAGATCATCGAGTCCAACCGTCAACCCAACACCACCATGCCCACTAAACCATGTCCCTAAGCGCCTCATCCACACGTCTTTTAAAAACCTCCAGGGATGGGGACTCCACCACTTCCCTGGGCAGCCTGTTCCAATGTTTAACCACTCTTTCAGTAAAGAAATTTTTCCTCACGTCCAATCTAAACCTCCCCTGCCGCAACTTGAGGCCATTTCCTCTCGTCCTATCGCTTGTTACTTCGGAGAAAAGACCAACACCCACCTCGCTACAACCTCCTTTCAGGTAGTTGTAGAGAGCGATGAGGTCTCCCCTCAGCCTCCTTTTCTCCAGGCTGAACAGTCCCAGTTCCCTCAGCCGCTCCTCATAAGACTTGTTCTCCAGACCCCTCACCAGCCTCGTTGCCCTTCTCTGGACACACTCCAGCACCTCGACGTCCTTCTTGTAGTGAGGGGCCCAAAACTGAACACAGTATTCGAGGTGCGGCCTCACCAGTGCCGAGTACAGGGGCACGATCACTTCCCTACTCCTGCTGGCCACACTATTTCTGATACAGGCCAGGATGCCATTAGCCTTCTTGGCCGCCTGGGCACACTGCCGGCTCATGTTCAGCCGGCTGTCGACCAACACCCCCAGGTCCTTCTCTGCTGGGCAGCTTTCCAGCCACTCTTCCCCAAGCCTGTAGCGCTGCATGGGGTTGTGGCCGAAGTGCAGGACCCGGCACTTGTCCTTGTTGAACCTCATACAGTTGGCCTGGGCCCATCGATCCAGCCTGTCCAGGTCCCTCTGCAAATGTCCTAAATGTATAATTTAAAAAATACAAGAAGAGCTTTTCCATTGTTTCATAAATGTTAATAATGGCATACTTCATATTGTATACACTCATGCACACCTAAACACATATACATCTATATACTATAACTGTAATTATAACACATATACATTTTTATATATGCTGTACACACATACACTCACATGTATATATACTAGATGAAATCTATAGTTAGTGTAAATTGTAGTGCTATTCATTGCACCAGTTGTGTCATATTTGTGTTAGCAATAGGTGCATGAAAAACTGGCGATCTGCATGATAAAGGGTGCTATAACAAGTTTGGGATTGCATCGGCTATATCTAAAACCACCTTCCTAACATTAAAATCTAATATTCCACATTCTTTGGCAGCTTCAAATAGCTGCCACTTTGGTTTTAAAAGTAAACCTGCCAGGAAAATGTTTTCTCTTCCTCATGTAAAATTTCCTCCTACAAATCACTACTGCTTAGAGATCAGAATGTCTAAGACAGAGGGCCAAGATATTAAAATACTTAGAAATATCACTTTCAAAATCTCCATCCCTAAAATTTATTTAGTATTTTCTGCTGGGTAAAACGTCTGGAACAGCTTAAAAGATCTTTGAAAGCCCTAATTTCATTTAATGGAAGATTCCCCTAATGTCAGTTTGAGACCAACAGCAAGAATATTGCCCTTGGGGGACCTTTACACTCCAGTAGGGCAAGGTTGAGATTAGCCTAACACTAATTTCTAGCTAACACTAACATGTATTTCTAGCTTTAAAAGTACACGGGACACTAGAATAACATATTTGAGTTCTATATATTATCTGGGGTAATTTTGAAGGCTTTCTGGACAATTACAGCCCTCAGGGTAACTTATGGAACCTCTAAAATCTTTCCTAGAAGTCTGTTAGGATGACCTGCATTTCGGTCATCTAGCTTTGCCATTTTGAGCAAGGCATGCTATATAAACTCCCCTTCAGTAACATCTTCAATCCATAAAAATTATTGAATATTTTATATTTCTCACATAACTACACATAAAAAGAACATGAAGATTTATCCTGAGGAGAAAAAGAAATCCTCTCAATAGGCCAAGTTCTGCAGTTGATCAAATCAGGGTAGTGAAACCTCACATGCAGCCCAACCATGTTTTCAGGCTTGCACCTGCACCTCTCTCATCTCTTACCACAACAATCAGAAAGCAGGAAAGAACACAAAGCCTGTAGTAAAGACTACCTGCTCTGAAAATACTCCTCTAGTGAGCCAATGCAACCACTCATCCAACACAGCAGATTAATGCAAAGGGGATATAGACCAACTAAGTAACAGAGCAGCAGACTCGGTGTTGTTCCTAACTCTCCCACTGCTCTACAAGTCATTCACCTCCCTGTACCTGTTTTGCCAATGGTAAAATGGCAATAATAATGATCTCTCTTTGCAAAATGATTTGAAGCTTACCAATGTGAAGTTCCGCAGAAGAGCTAGATATCAATATAGCTATCTTCTCAGTTTAAATTGGACACCTTCCAGACAGAACTGTTCTGCAGAGTTTTAACTATACAGCTGTCATGTACATTAGAATCCCATAGGCACCAGCTCACCCTCTAATCATATTCTGAAAAATTTTAGGGGTTATTATTTAACCAGATTCTGTATTTTCATATTTTAAGAGTGGTGAATTAAGATTAAGCTTCATTTCAAGGCTCTCTGATCATTAGAAAAGGTAAATAAATATTTTGAAAAGTGTGTGAGAAAAAGACAACTGTTGAGAAAAGCCCATAAAGCTAAACATTTGCATATTGTCATTGTTTTGACTGAATGTCCTTTCATGTGTTTCCTTTCCAACAAGCATATAAGAAAGGTGACCTCTTATTCATTTGCATGTTAGTCATGTGACCATGTTTTACATCAAACTCTCTATTATGATAAGAGACATGATAAGAACAGTCTGCGTGTTGATAACTTGTTTCCTGACTTCACTAAGAAGTTCTTTTAAACAGGCCTCCTGTGTTCTTTCATCTTTTTGCTGAAAGTAAAAGCAATGTACACCCAAAACAATTTAAAAGCAGAAATTGCTTTCAGTGGAGATTTAAGTTGAGAGTTTCAATGTTGAATAGTATGAAGAGAATTCCATTTTGAATTGCATGTGTGCTGGTTTCGGCTGGGATAGAGTTAATTTTCTTCATAGTAGCTAGTATGCTGCTATATTTTGGATTTCTGCTGGAAACAGTGTTCATAATACAGGGATGGTTTCATTATTGCAGAACAGTGCTTACACAGAGTCAAGGCCTTTTCTGCTTCTCACACGACCCCACCAGCAAGTAGGCTGGGGGTGCACAAGAAGTTGGGAGGGGACATAGCCGGGACAGCTGACCCCAACTGACCAAAGGGATATTCCATACCATATGACATCATGCTCAGTATATAAAGCTGGGGGAAGAAGAAGGAAGGGGGGGATGTTCGGAGTGATGGTGTTTTATCTTCCCAAGTAACCGTTACGCGTGATGGAGCCCTGCTTTCCTGGAGATGGCTGAACACCTGCCTGCCCATGGGAAGTAGTGAATGAATTCCTTGTTTTGCTTTGCTTGCATGTGCGGCTTTTGCTTTCCCTCTTAAACTGTCTTTATCTCAATCCATGAGTTTTCTCACTTTTACTCTTCCGATTCTCTCCCCCATCCCACCAGGGGGGAGTGAGCAAGCGGCTGGGTGGTGCTTAGTTGCCGGCTGAGGTTAAACCACAACAGTCCTTTTTGGTGCGCAACATGGGGCTCAAAGGCTTTGAGATAACGACAGATTTGGTTGGAATGTGCCAGATCGAATTTACAGCTGTTATTGCTGTTTAGCTATTATTTGGCAAGCTCCTGTGCTTGCCATGGGGCTTGCTTGCCTTACTGTATATGTCTAGTGCTCATTAGTGGCTGCTTTTTGCTTTTGCTGCTTGCTGTACTGCTTATCATCTTACTCTGCTGTGCCTGGGAACATTTTGATGACAGCAATGGCAATGTGCCTGGGCTGGCAGATGGCCAGGTCATCGCTGCTGTACTGGACAGGCTGGAACTCCAGTATGAACTCGAGTTGAAGGGACTGTGACCTGTGGATGAGTCCACGTGGGAGCAGGACACCCTGAAGCGTCTGTGGCCGTGGTTATGTCTGTGCCGCAGCAGGTATACCTCTGAAGGGATTGTGGCCCAAGGATAAGTCCACGTTGGAGAAGGTACACCTTTAAGCGTCTGTGGCTGTGGATAAGTCCATGCTGCAGCAGGTACACCTTGAAGCATCAGTGGCTGTGCATGAGGTCATGCTGGAGCACCTCAAAGCGTGTGGCCATGGATAAGCCCATGACAGAGCAGGTACGCCCCTGAAGGGACTGCAGCCATGGGTAAGGCCACGTTGGAGCAGGTTCACTCCTGAAGGGACTGTGGCTGTGGGTAAGGCCATGCTGGAGCAGGTATATCTCTGAAGGCATTGTGGCCCATGGAGATGGCCACGCTGAAACAGGTGTACCTCAAAGCGACTGTGGCTGTGGATAAGTCTATGCCACAGCAGGTATACCCCTGGAGAGACTGTGGCTCATAGATAAGGCTCCACTTGGAGCAGGTACAACTCTAAGGGACTGCAGTCTGTGGATAAGTCCAAGCTGGAGCAGGGGCAAGGGGAGGAGTTCATTGCAATGTTAAACCCTATGGTCTGGTCCAAAGGGAGGAGGGGTGGAGATTGTAATGGAAATACCTTTAAATTTTTGTAACCCGGGATCTGAGTTGTGTGTTATGGGAATTACTATAGCAGGAACCACCTGAACCAATGGAGGACAAGCCTTACAAGAAGCAGTGCAAGTGCAGCAGTGACCCGACCTGAGCTGGCTTTGGTGCCCAAACTCCATGCAACACACCACCTCTCCTGTCCTGAGCGACGACCATAACAGATTGAGCCCAGAGTCATAAACCAAATGAACTCAATGGACATTTTGTGGATATTTTATGGGCATTTTACAGGGGTGGTCCATAGACTAAGGGAATGATATCTGTGTATTATATGGGAAGGGGGGAGGTGGTTAATATGATGTTGTATTGGATAGTGTGGGACCTGAGCATGACGTAAATGGTATGGAACAAGGGGTGGAGAATGTGCTGGTTTTGGCTGGGATAGAGTTAATTTTCTTCATAGTAGCTTGTATGCTGCTATGTTTTGGATTTCTGCTGGAAAGAGTGTTCATAATACAGGGATGTTTTTGTTATTGCTGAGCAGTGCTTACACAGAGTCAAGGCCTTTTCTGCTTCTCACACCACCCCACCAGCGAGTAGGCTGGGGGTGCACAAGAAGCTGGGAGGGGACACTGATGGGACAGCTGACCTCAACTGACCAAAGGGATATTACATACCATATGACGTCATGCTCAGCATATAAAGCTGGGGGAAGAAAGAGGAAGTGGGGGATGTTCAGAGTTATGGTGTTTTATCTTCCCAAGTAACCGTTACGCATGATGGAGCCCTGCTTTCCCAGAGATGGTGTCCTGGATTCGGCAGGGATAGAGATAATTTCCTTCCTAGTAGCTGGTACAAAGCTGTGTTTTGGATTTAGGAGGAGAACAAAGTTGATAACACACCCATGTTTTAGTTGTTGCTAGGTAATGCTTATACTAGCCAAGGACTTTTCAGCTTCCCATGCTCTACCGACTGAGAAGGCTGGAGGTGCACAAGAAGCTGGGAGGGGGCACAGCCAAACTGGCCAAAGGGACATTCCCTACCATGTGACGTCATGCTCAGTACATAAACTGGGGAAAGCTGGCCGGGGGGGCTGCTGCTCGGGGACTGGCTGGGCATGGGTCGGCGGGTGGTGAGCAATTGTACTGTGCATCACTTGCTTTGTGTATTATTATTATTATCATATTATTATTATTATTATTATTATTATCATTTTATTTCAATTATTAAACTGTTTTTATCTCAACCCACGAGTTTTTCTCACTTGTGCTCTTCCAATTCTCTCCCCCATCCCACCGGGGGCGGGGGGAGTGAGCAAGCGGCTGTGTGGTGCTCAGTTGCCGACTGAGGTTAAACCACAACGGTCCTTTTTGGTGCCCAATGTGGGGCACAAAGGGTTTGAGATAATAACAGATTAACCAGAGTGTATTAAGGAACTTATATCTGTTAATAGTTGAGGGTCACAATGTTGGTTCCTCTGTTCTCGATATTGATTTGTGTAATCTGCATCGTGCTCTTTTTTCTGCTGTACATGTTAGAGATTGGTGTTGGTTTTTGCAGTTTGCTGTGGTCTGCAGTGATTAGTGATGTCTCGCTTGTGAGGTTTGTTTTTAGAACATTGACCTTGATGTTAGCGTGGTATGTAGGTTTCGCAATGAAGCCGTTACTGTACCATGGACACCATGTCGTGGAGACAACTAGCAATTACAGTGACTTTTCTGAGAGTTTTTTTACGGAGGAAATACAGAATGCCAGTGTTACTACCTTCTTCTATGATGTTTCCTCCTTCATTACAGTAATTTTTCAGTATTTTGAACATCCTTAGGCAGTTAAGATACTTCCATTGGTACTTCTTGGGAATACTGTTTCGGTTTTGTCTAAAGCTGGTAAGCAATTTAAGAATATCATCCAGAGATCTGCCCCAAGGCTGAATAGTTATGAGTGGCAGGGTGTGTGGGACAAGATGGGCAAGTACCTAGGCCAATGTGCACCCCCAGTGTTTTGGAACTTCACCCCTGAGCAAGCGCAGAATCCTGAAAAGTTAGCAGAATATTTGGACAAAGTATGCTGTCACCCTGGCATCTCCAGAGAGATGCAGATCATTGCATCGTGCTGGGGCCTGGCCCATGCCTACCGAGCCCTGTTCAACACCATTCAGTACCCTCAAAGGGAAGAGAAGGTCTCTGGCTCTGACAGTAAAATGACAGGCCCTGCGGCCACTCCGACCCGGGCAACACGCCCTGTGGCTGAACCAAAGAACCAGCCTGTGCCGGTATCAGTTGCCCCTGTACACAAGAAGAAATTTTGGAAGTGGAAGCCGGCTCGTTTAGTAAGGGAGGAAGAAGCTTCTTCCAAAAGGGAACCGGAGGAAGAACTGTACCCTGGAGAAGGGCCATCACGAGAACGGGAGGAGGAGGGCCGGCCGCTGATCAGGGAGGAAGAAGAGGAAGAACTCATAAACGAGGCAGTGATCACCCAATCGCTATCCCTGAGTGAGCTGCGAGATATACGAAAAGATTTCAGCCGTCGTCCAGGTGAGCATATTGTCACCTGGCTGCTCCGATGCTGGGATAATGGAGCCAGTAGCCTAGAATTAGAGGGTAGGGAAGCCAAGCAGCTGGGATCCCTTTCTAGGGAAGGGGGCATTGACAAAGTGATTGGAAAAGGGACACGAGTCCTCAGCCTTTGGAGGCAACTCTTGTCAAGCGTGAAGGAAAGGTATCCCTTCAAGGAAGATGTCATGTGTCGCCCAAGCAAGTGGACCACCATGGAGAAGGGTATCCAGTTTCTGAGAGAATTAGCTGTGCTGGAGGTGATTTATGGTGACCTGAGCAATGAACAGCTATCCAAAGATCCGGACGAAGTCAAGTGCACACGACCCATGTGGCGGAAGTTTATAAGGAGCGCACCATCGTCATACGCCAATTCATTGGCAGTGATGACCTGGAAAGATGGAGAGGAACAAACAGTGGATGAATTGGCTAGTCAACTCCGGCAATATGAGGAAAGTCTCTCTTCCTCCCTCATCTCGGCTGTGGAAAAACTGTCCCGGGAGATCCAGCAACTCAGAGAGGATAGGTCCTACTCCCCACCTGTACGGACCAATACCTCAGCTATTAGGAGTCAGCGTTCTTTTGCTCAAGAGAGAGAATACAAAGGGTACACACCACGGGGCACCCTATGGTTTTACCTGCGTGACCACAGAGAGGACGTGAGGAAGTGGGATGGGAAACCTACCTCAGCCCTAGGGGCACGGGTACGTGAATTGCAAGGGAAAACAATCACAGAAAGGGGTTCTTCCAGGAAAATTGCTGCTCCAGTTTCCAGCGGGGAGTTCCCCAGACAGAGTAGAAGGGCTGATCTTACTCTTGATGTTAATGAAGAGACTTCTGACTCGTACGTACAAGAAGTGAGAAACGAGTACTGTGATGAGGCTTAGAGGGGCCCTGCCTCCAGCCAGGGGGAGGAAAGGGACAACCAGGTTTACTGGACTGTGTGGATTCGGTGGCCTGGCACATCAGACCCACAGAAGTATAAAGCTCTAGTAGACACCGGTGCACAGTGCACCCTAATGCCATCAAGCTATAAAGGGGCAGAACCCATCTGTATTTCTGGGGTGATGGGGGGATCCCAACAGCTAACTGTATTGGAAGCCGAAGTAAGTCTAACTGGGAATGGGTGGCAGAAGCACCCCATTGTGACTGGCCCAGAGGCTCCGTGCATCCTTGGCATAGACTCCCTCAGGAGAGGGTATTTCAAGGACCCAAAAGGGTACCGGAGGGCTTTTGGTATAGCTGCCTTGGAGACGGAAGAAATTAAACAGCTGTCCACCTTGCCTGGTCTCTCGAAGGACCCCTCTGTTGTAGGATTGCTGAAGGTCGAAGACCAACAGGTGCCAATCGCTACCACCACGGTGCACCGGCGGCAATATTGCACCAACTGAGACTCCTTGATTCCCATTCATGAGCTGATTCGTCGACTGGAGAGCCAAGGAGTGATCAGCAAGACTCGTTCACCCTTTAACAGTCCCATATGGCCAGTGCGGAAGTCTAATGGAGAGTGGAGACTAACAGTAGACTATCGTGGCCTAAATGAAGTCACGCCACCGCTGAGTGCTGCTGTGCCAGACATGCTAGAACTTCAATACGAACTGGAGTCAAAGGCAGCCAAGTGGTATGCCACAATTGATATTGCTAATGCGTTTTTCTCAATCCCTTTGGCAGCGGAGTGCAGGCCACAATTTGCTTTCACTTGGAGGGGCGTCCAGTACACCTGGAACCGACTGCCCCAGGGGTGGAAACACAGCCCCACCATTTGCCATGGACTGATCCAGACTGCACTGGAGCAGGGTGGAGCTCCAGAACACCTGCAATACATTGATGACATCATTGTGTGGGGCAACACAGCAGGAGAAGTTTTTGAAAAAGGGAAGGAAATAGTCCAAATCCTGCTGAAGGCCGGTTTTGCCATAAAACAAAGTAAGGTCAAGGGACCTGCACAGGAGATCCAGTTTTTAGGAATAAAATGGCAAGATGGACATCCTCAGATCCCAATGGATGTGATCAACAAAATAACAGCCATGTCTCCACCAACTAGCAAAAAGGAAACACAAGCTTTCTTAGGCGTCGTGGGTTTTTGGAGAATGCACATTCCAAATTACAGTCTGATTGTAAGCCCTCTCTATCAAGTGACCCAGAAGAAGAACGGTTTCAAATGGGGCCCTGAGCAACGACAAGCTTTTGAACAAATTAAAGAGGAGATAGTTCATGCAGTAGCCCTGGGGCCAGTCCGGGCAGGACAAGATGTAAAAAAAATGTGCTCTACACCACAGCCGGGGAGAATGGCCCTACCTGGAGCCTCTGGCAGAAAGCACCAGGGGAGACTCGAGGTCGACCCCTAGGGTTTTGGAGTCGGGGATACAGAGGATCCGAGGCCCGCTATACTCCAACTGAAAAAGAGATATTGGCAGCATATGAAGGGGTTCGAGCTGCTTCGGAAGAGATCGGCACTGAAGCACAGCTCCTCCTGGCACCCCGACTGCCGGTGCTGGGCTGGATGTTCAAAGGGAGGGTCCCATGTACGCATCATGCAACTGATGCTATGTGGAGTAAGTGGGTCGCACTGATCACACAACGGGCTCGAATAGGAAACCCCAGTCGCCCAGGAATCCTGGAAGTGATCATGGATTGGCCAGAGGGCAAAGATTTTGGAATATCGCCAGAGGAGGAGGTAACGCGTGCTGAGGAGGCCCCAATGTATAATGAACTACCAGAAAATGAGAAGCAATATGCCCTGTTCACTGATGGGTCCTGTCGTCTTGTGGGAAAGCATCAGAGGTGGAAGGCTGCTGTGTGGAGTCCTATGCGACAAGTTGTAGAAACTGCTGAAGGAGAAGGTGAATCGAGCCCATTTGCAGAAGTAAAGGCCATCCAGCTGGCTTTAGACATTGCTGACCGAGAAAAGTGGCCAGTGCTCTATCTCTAGACTGACTCATGGATGGTGGCAAATGCCCTGTGGGGGTGGTTGCAGCAATGGAAGCGGAGCAACTGGCAGCGCAGAGGCAAACTCATCTGGGCTGCCGCATTGTGGCAAGATATTGCTGCCCGGGTGGAGAACCTGGTTGTAAAAGTCCATCACGTAGATGCTCACATACCTAAGAGTCGGGCCACTGAAGAACATCAAAACAACCAGCAGGTGGATCAGGCTGCTAAGATTGAAGTGGCTCAGGTGGATCTGGACTGGCAACATAAGGGTGAATCATTTCTAGCTCGGTGGGCCCATGACACCTCAGGCCACCAAGGAAGAGATGCAACATACAGATGGGCTCGTGATCGAGGGGTGGACTTGACCATGGACACTATTGCGCAGGTTATCCATGAATGCGAAACATGCGCTGCGATCAAGCAAGCCAAGCGGTTAAAGCCTCTTTGGTATGGAGGACGATGGCTGAAATATAAATATGGGGAGGCCTGGCAGATCGATTATATCACACTCCCACAAACCCGCCAAGGCAAGCGCCATGTGCTTACAATGGTGGAGGCAACCACCGGATGGCTGGAAACATATCCCGTGCCCCATGCCACTGCCCGGAACACTATCCTGGGCCTTGGAAAGCAAGTCCTATGGCGACATGGCACTCCAGAAAGAATTGAGTCAGACAACGGGACTCATTTCGAAACAACCTCATAGACCCCTGGGCCAAAGAGCCCATTGAGTGGGTATATCACATCCCCTGTCATGCACCAGCCTCTGGGAAAATTGAACGCTACAATGGACTGTTAAAGACTATACTGAGAGCAATGGGTGGCGGGACATTCAAACATTGGGATACGCATTTAGCAAAGGCCACCTGGTTAGTCAACACGAGGGGATCTGCCAATCGAGCTGGCCCTGCCCAGTCAGAACTTTTACGTACTGTAGATGGGAATAAAGTCCCTGTAGTGCACATAAAAAATATGTTGGGGAAGACAGTCTGGGTTATTCCTGCCTCGGGCAAAGGCAAACCCATCCGTGGGATTGCTTTTGCTCAAGGACCTGGGTGCACTTGGTGGATAATGCGGAAGGATGGGGAAGTCCGATGTGTGCCTCAAGGGGATTTGATTTTGGGTGAGAATAGCCAATGATCTGAATTCTGTGATGTTAAGTACTAACTATAGTTATAATAGTTATACTAATAATACACAGATATACTAATCATACTAATAATATTATATGCCATACTAATGTTATTACAATAAGAATCACCCAGACTAATGAAGAATAACTTCAGTGAAACCAAGCAAAGCACAGTGATGATGGTACCAGAACTGACTTCAACATGAAACAATCCAACACCACATACTGTCTCCATCTTTCCTGCCCTGGAAGATTATTATGACAGATGGAGCCCGAAGTCATGGACTAAATGAACTCACCGAACGTTTTAGAGGGATGGCCCACAGACAAAGGGAATGATATCTCTGTGTGTGTGTGTATATATATATAGAAAAAAAGGGGGTGGTGATTAATGAAAATGTACTGGAAAATATGAGACTTGAGCATGACGCAGATGGTATAGAATAAGGGGTGGATATTGTCCTGGTTTCGGCAGGGATAGAGTTAATTTCCTTCCTAGTAGCTGGTACAGTGTTTTGGATTTAGGATGAGAACAAAGATGATAACGCACCGATGTTTTAGTTGTTGCTAGGTAATGCTTACACTAGCCAAGGACTTTTCAGCTTCCCATGCTCTACTGACTGAGGAGGCTGGAGGTGCACAAGAAGCTGGGAGGGGGCACAGCCAAACTGGCCAAAGGGACATTCCATACCATGTGACGTCATGCTCAGTACATAAACTGGGGAAAGCTGGCCGGGGGGGCCGCTGCTCGGGGACTGGCTGGGCATCGGTCGGCAGGTGGTGAGCAATTGCACTGTGCATCACTTGCTTTGTGTATTATTATTATTTTCATATCATTATTATTATTATCATTTTATTTCAATTATTAAACTGTTTTTATCTCAACCCACGAGTTTTTCTCACTTGTGCTCTTCCAATTCTCTCCCCCATCCCACCGGGGGCGGGGGGAGTGAGCAAGCGGCTGTGTGGTGCTCAGTTGCCGACTGAGGTTAAACCACGACAGATGGCTGAACACCTGCCTGCCGATGGGAAGTAGTGAATGAATTCCTTGTTTTGCTTTGCTTGCGTGCACGGCTTTTGCTTTCCCTATTAAACTGTCTTTATCTCAAACCATGAGTTTTCTCACTTTTACCCTTCCGATTCTCTCCCCCATCCCACCGGGGCAGGGAGTGAGTGAGCGGCTGTGTGGTGCTTAGTTGCCAGCTGGGGTTAAACCATGACAGTAACTAAACAATGCATCTAGAAACAAGAATTTCCTACTGAAGTTTCAGGACAGTCCTGTATGTAATAAATAATTAAATAAAAAGCTGTTTACCATATTCTCATTTTAAAATTACATTTCACAGACAAGAAGTTTTTCTCATTACTGCATATATGGTAAAATTGCTCATTAATAAACATAAAAGCTGTGTGAACATCATGCATACTTTACATAGTACACAGAAAGTCCAGGCTCTAGTGAGTCACAGAAGCAAAGAATGGTTGAGGTTGGAAGAGACCTCCAGAGGTCTTGTCCTACCCCCTGACTCAAGCAAGGTCACCTAGAGCCTGTTTCCCAGGACCATGTCCAGATACCTTTTTAATATCTCCAAGAAGGGAGACTCCACAGCCTCCCTGGGCAACCTGTTCCAGTGCTCAGTCACCCTCACAGCAAAAAAAGTGTTTCCTGATATTCACATGGAACCTCCTGTGTTTCAGTTTGTGCCCATTGCCTCTTGTCCTGTCACTAGGAACCACTGAAAAGATCCTGGATCCGTCTTCTTTGCACCCTCCCTTCAGGTATTTCTAGACATTGATAAGATCCCCCCTGAGCCTTCTCTTCTCCAGGCTAAACAATCACAACTCTCTTAGCTTTTCCTCACAAGAAATGCTCCTGTCCCTTCATCACCTTCGTAGCCCTTCGTTGGACTCCCTCCAGTACGTCCATTATCTCTCTTGTACTGGGGAGCCCAGAACTGGACACAGGACTCCAGGTGTGGCCTCACCAGTGCTGAGTAGAGGGGAAGGATCACCTCCCTCGACCTGCTGGCAACACTCCTCCTAAGGCAGCACAGGATACCATGAGCCTTCTTTGCGGCAAGGGCACATTGCTGGCTCATGTTCAACATGGTGTCCACCAAGACCCTCCAGGTCCTTTTCTGCAAAGCTGCTTTCCAGCCAGGTGGCCCCCAGCATATATTGGTGCATGAGGTTGTTCCTCCCCAGGTGCAGGACTTTGCACTTCCTCTTACTGAAATGTATGAGGTTCCTGTCATCCCATTTCTGCAGCCTGTCGAGGTCCCTCTGGATGGCAGCACCACCCTCTGGCGTATCCGCCACTCCTCCCAGTTTTGTGTCATCAGCAAACTTGCTGAGGGTATACTCTGCCCCCTCATCCAGATCATTAATGAAGATGTTGAACAGGACTGGACCCAGTATTGTCCCCTGGGGTCCACCGCTATTCACTGGCCTCCAACTAGACTTTGTGCCACTGATCACCACCCTCTGGACCTGGCCATTCAGTCAGTTTTTCAACCCACCTTACTCTCCTCATCCAGCCCATACATCAACAACTTCTCTATGAGGATCTTATGGGAGACGGTGTCAAAGGCCTTCTTGAAGTCCAGGTAGACAATATCCACTGCTCTTCCCTCATCTACTAAGCCAGTCGTTTCATTGTAGAAGTTTATCAAGTTGGTCAAGCATGACTTCCCCTTGGTGAATCCATGCTGACTACTCCTGATGATTTTCTTGTCCTTCATGTGCCTGGAATACGTTTCCATGATTCGTTTTTCCATCACCTTCCCAGGGACTGAGATAAGGCTGACCAGCATGTAGTTCCCTGGGTCCTCCTTCTTGCCCTTCCTGAAGATAGGAGTGACATTTGCTTTCCTCCAGTGTTCAGGCACCTCTCCAAAATCACCACGATGGTTCAAAGATTATCAAGAGTGACCTCATAATGACATCAGCCAGCACTCTTGGGTGCATCCCATCAGGGCCCATGGAGTTATGTATGTCCAAGTTGCTTAAGTATTCCCTGGCCTGATCCTCTTCCAACAAGGGTACATCTTCCTTGCTCCAGATTTTCCCCCAGGTCTCTGGGGCCTGGAATTCCTGAAGGCTGGTCTTGCATGTAAAGACTGAGGCAAAGGCAGCATTCAGTACCTCAGCCTTTTCTGTATCCTGTGTCACCAGGGCCCCTGCCCCATTCATCAGTGGGCCTACATTTTCCCTAGTCTTCCTTTTGTCACCTATGCCCTTCTTGTTGCCTTTGACAGCCCTTGCCAGATTAAATTCCATTTAGGCTTTGGCTTTCTTAACTGTGTCTCTGCATGCTTGGACAGTGTTTCTGTATTTCTCCCATGTTACTTTTCCCTGCTTTTACCTTCTGTATACTTCCTTTTTGGTTTTGAGTTTGGCCAGGAGTGCCTTGTTTATCCACGCAGGCCTCCTGGCATTTTTGCCTGACTTCCTATTCGTTGGGATATACAAGGTGGTCCTTGAATATCAACCAGCTTTCTTGGCCCTCTTCCCTCCAGGGCCTTATCCCATGGGATTCTTCCAAGCAGATCACTGAAGAGATCAAAGTCTGCTCTGATGAAATCCAGGGTTGTGAGCTTGCTTTTCACCCTCCTCCCTGCTCTCAGGTTCCTGAGCTCCACTATCTCATGGTCACTGCAGCCAAGTCTGCCTTTGACCTTCACATCCCCAAAGTGAAATCCATGTGACATCCCCATAGTCCCCTATTCTTCACATTGCCATACTGAAATCCATACAATTGTCTTAAGCAATGCAAGGACTGGAAGAGTTCACCAGTTCCTCAGTACCTGGGCCAGCATTAGTTAGCACATTTTACTATGACAGAAAATTTTAATGGTCATTGGCTTCACAAGCTTCTAAACATGTATCCCATTTACTTATGTTTTCCTAACCAAAAATAAAACCACCTAGTCCTAGCTAAAAGGTGCATATAAAATTGCATCATGGCCAAGAATGAGCATGCTAGTTATATATTTAGTTCACTTCAATAAGAATCTTATTAATTGTGAAAAGATTAATCTTTACTTACAATAAATACAAATATATATATAAAAATTATTTTCTTTACTTCAAACTGATAAAGTTCAGTGCTTGTATTTCTGGCAATATTCTAACTTTAGATCCAGAAATTATGTCAATCAATCTCTAAATATTCCTGTGATTTCAAGGATATAATGAGTTCACAAAATAGAGAATATAAATACAATGAGGCTAAGGAAATGTCATCAAAGAACTACAAGAACTCTGGTCTATTGACCATTGGTATGTTATTTGTAACTGAATTATTTTTAAAATTATTTCTCCAGTAAAATTTTACAGCCACTAAAATGGAGACACAAATGAAAATCTGGCACAGAGACTTGAGTTCACTTGTAGAAGATTGAATTTGACTGAGATACTGATTGTTGCTTTTTCTTTTAAGCCACATTTAGAAACCATGAATCTTCAGTGCCTGCACATATAAGCAGTGAGTGAATGAGTGAAAGAAAGGGTAAGAGGGAAGGTTGCTGCCATCCCAGTATGAAGATTATCCAAATTTTCTTTTATGCATAACTCAGTAAAGATATTTCTTAGCACAGATGCTGAGCACAGAACACTAGATTTCAGTTCATAAAATTAAATCAACTTCCAATAGAAAATTAAGAAAAAAAATGTCCTGATGCAAATACTAACCCCTATAATTTTAAGAACAGTCCCCTTCCCCCTCCCCCACTATTCCCCCTCCCCCATCCATTATTAATACTTAACAACTCTTGTAAGTTGACAGTGAATGAAGGAAAACAAACCAAGTAGTCATTAACAATTTATGATATTTTGGGGGAGCTGGCATTACATGACTTTTCTCCAAAAAAATGTTAAGATGCAGGTGACTCTTTAGATGCCACTCAAGCAAGAGATTTGCTTTGCTACTGATGGTGTTACAGTACAGAAATACCTGGCATTTCAAGGCAGCTAACAGCTAGACCCAGAAGCAATCACAACAGAAATTCAACTGCATAGACTTATAATTCTTCATTATGACTCTGCCTTTTTATCAGTGTAGCATGCTAAGTAACACATGTAAAGGCATATTTTTCACAGTATTCAGCTCAGTAAATGCAAATGTGCTGCTCCCATAGGTGCTATTATATGCTTTCACAATTATATTTAATATTATTTGTTGCTATAATGTATATATGCTACGTTTTGGTTCTTTTTTAAAAACAACAACAAAAAAACCAATCAGTAAAACATCTTGATATTTCTCATAACTTGGGAGAATAAATCTTTATAAATTCCCCTCCAATGAAGGAAAAGTGTACCTGTGACAATATTTATTCTTAAGGGGTCAATGTATATTACAGGGTATGGTGAATATTTAAGAGACTTCTATGGAACTAAATCATTGGCTTTCTAATTCAGAATTTCTCTCACCTAATATAACGTGATTGATTGCCCTTATTTCATGTAACCCTTGAGTTTCCTTTTCATTCATCATGGGCTGCTTTAAACGAAATGCATTTAGAACTTGCTAAAATAAAAGTGGTCTCTCAAAGTGTTGTAACGTAATGAAAGGACATAGTAACTCAGACTTTTCTGCCATAACAAAGGATAACCTTTAATCTATTGAAATCATTTAGGCAATTTCTGTTTTTCTCCCCCTTTCTGGATAGTAAGTATATATGGCACTGTCATCTCTGAGATCCTTTTAGGAATTAAGAGGATGAAGTGGAAAATTAATTTATTATCAACTCATTTTATATACACTGCACTTATACATTCATATCTATCCATTCTGAGAAAGCTTTGTTGTTAAAGTATTCTGTTCCTTCAATGTCTTCAACAGAACAACCTATTCCCTAATTATATATACGTGTGTGTGCGTGCAAGCATTCACATGCGCACATCAAATGCATATGCAAGCATACAAACATACCTCTTACATAATTTAGAACAGAATACATAATTCACAGCAAAGATGGAACTATGACATATTTTTCCTTTTTACTCTGGCTCCTACTGGTCACCAAATGAACAATTTACTATAAAAGGGAGAACATTTGATTCTCATAGTGGCACTGAATAGGAAGATATTTTCCAATTGTGAAGTCTATGTAAGATCTATTTTGTTTTCCTCTGAACCATCTGGCCACATGTTTTATCATGGGAGTATATGATATTTGGAATACCAAGGACTTGATGACCCTTGAGATCCCTCCCACTCATGGTCCTATGACGTTGCTGAAATTCTCCAAATTTATTTCAGACTATATAAAACCAAAAATATGTAGAAGATGCATTAAATAAGCAGTGATTTTGTGATGGCAAGTATGTACTTTTTATGACTTCTATGGTAAACTCAGCTAAGAGGAAAATTAAGTGTGCTGCCAGTACCTTCTAGGAATGTAAGATGGTGTCTGTAACTCTTTGAATGAACTTGGAAGAAAGGGAAGGGAGTTAGTTAAACTATAACAAATTTATAGAAAAATGTCTCTTCACATGTAGTGATAGTACAAAATTTTATATTTATATATTTTTCCTGTGAATCCCCAAACTAACAGGATGTTAGAAGATTGTCATTTTTCCAGTAAATATCTGCATTGTTTTTTTTTAAAGTCTATAAATCCTGTGTACATTTTAAAATACAATGAACTCATACTGTACATCTGTCAAAAAGAACCATATTATAGTAATTATAACACATTTCATATTATAACAATCTTAGGTGAAAAAGCAACTTTACCAGAAAATTTACTGAAAAAAAAAGCAATGGTTGGAAAACCCACTAATTGTTATTTGGTATTTTCATAACTGTGTACAGATTTTTCCAGTTAGGTTTCACTGGTTTAAAAAAAGGCAAAATGACAACTATGTTGAATAAACTATCATCTTTATGATTTTCTCTGAACTCTGCATGTGGTGACCTTTAATACAGACATACGGTTACCTTGCCTTTGTAGTGGGTAGGGATAGTTTAGCTATATCACAACAAACACAGAACAGATAGGTTTTACTAAGAATAAAACAGGCATGTATACCAACTGTTGAGAGGAACCCAAGCCCAAGGAAAAAAAAACAGTACAATAAATATAAGACTTTTTTTTCCTGCCATATTCACTTTTTTTTCCTTGAAATATTTTACATGCTGTTGATTTCAAAATCCTCTGCTGTTAAGATCTAGGAGCAACATACACACACATCATAAAATATGTTTAGATTTTAAAGGGCCTGAAATTATTTCTATTACATTGTTACTAACAATGTAGGATTTCTGTATTTGCATGCCTTTGCTATTGACTGTGTCTGATTTGTCAATAAACCACCATTAATCTCATCTATATATTTTCATCGTTTGGGTAAACATTTGCATTAAATTTACAGCATTAATGAGATGTGACATTTAAAATGCTACATGAAACATAAATGATGTAAAAAACTAGAACAAAAATGTGTCCTTATCACATCTGAAATCAGCAAACTAATTTAAACCTATTAAACCAGGAATAATGATGTATTCCACTGAGAATTTGGTTTTATAATTAATCTTCTGGAACTAAAATGCAGAAATGTAGGCTTAAACATCTGGAAAATATCTTGAGAATAATAATTTGGACTGCTTAATTTTGCTTTTTTTTGTTATGTTGATGTTTCTTAAAGGGTTTGGTAATGCTTTTATTAAATTTAGTCTTCAGATGACAAATACTGAAATCCATTCTAATCCAAGATAACAGTGGCAGCATATAGAAAGGTAATAATGCAAAAGCTTGTCTATATCATTACAGCTATGTGAAACTTGCCGACCTGTTGCTGGTGTAGAAAGGATGGGTCTCTTAGGCTCAGTCCCACATATCGACTGGCTGGGGATGTGCCTGAAGCCGTGTAGGCTGATTAAGGAAGAACAAAACAGACTGATAAAAAAAAAGACTTATCATAACTATTACCCTGTGCAGGTACAGTACAATTATGAGAGATCCAGAATTATGATTTATAATATATAGGATATGCCTGTGTTTTTCTTTTATATAATGCAAAAGTAAATTTGGAGCAGATTCAGCCATTAGGAAAGCATGTGCAGTTCCTATAAACCTAAGTGGAAGCTGCATGTATAAATCAGAAATTAGAATGATGACTGCTGTTAAATAATTGTTCCTCTGATTACTAAATTTTACTTTTTTTAAAAGTAATTAGATTAAGAACTATCTTTGAAAGCATTGTGGGCCTGATTCTCATTTCCATTACAGCAGTATAAGTCTCGTATCCAATGAAATCAGTGATATTATGCTGATGTGAGAGAAGAAGAATGACCTATTAGTTTACACTAATTCTCACTGTTGTGAATGGCCATGACAAAATCATTAGGGAAAAATGAAAATTGGAATCAAAAGCTCAGCTTACTAATGATGTGGCATGAAATTAATCTTTACAATTCTTTAGAAGGGTGCAATCTGATTACTATTTACATGAGAAGGGAGTTATTTTTTTTGTGGAACATAACATTATATATTCAGTTGCTTTATATATCAGGAAATAAAATTCACTTAGGGGCAATGTAATAAAATCACACCCTTCTCTGGTACAGAAGCTCAGGATATGGAACCTTTCACCTTTTACCATTCATTTTTGACCTAGATCAGTAATCACTGAAAGTCATTACCCTCTCATAGCTTTTGGTGGTATTTATGAATTTAGGTAGGTGGTCTTAGTCCACTTCCAAGCGTGGAGATGTCCACACTGTAAAAGGCATCATCACGGCCTGGCACCTTTGTTGGCAGACAAAGCAGAACTACTAAAACTGAATTAATATAAACACAGAAGCCATTCATAATTAATGAACAAATAAGGTCTGTTTTCTTATAACAGGCCATACTATAGGCAGGTAACCTGAAAACATCCCAACACAGCCTAGGTAATCTAGGTAAAAAGATTAGAGTGATAACTTCTAGTTTGTTGCTGAAAATACCTCTACTTGAAAGGTGCAAGAATTGCAGTGTAAACCAGCACAGAGGATATAGATCCACTGTAGCACTTAATCTCTTTAGCAGATCTGCTATTCTAAAAGAATGGCTAAAATATTTCCATAAACCTATCAATATAATTACTTGTTAATTTACAAGTAAACAATGCTGTTTGCTTAAACTGAATTCAAAAAGTTGCTATTATTTATTTATAATAAATACTTGTACAGTTTTCATCTTTTATGCTACCTGCTCAAATGTATTTGAATGTCTGCTTCATGTTCTAAAGCAAAGATTTGAGATTGTGTAAATACCTAAGAAGCATACAGATTATGGTCTTGATTAATGAAAGTCCAAAGGTTAGGGATTTGACCCACAGTTCAAACACTAATGTGACTAAAGCCAGCCATTTTAATGTAACTGATCCTAAAGAAATTAATATTTTTGATGCATGGTAAGATTTTTGTTGTTGTTATTCAATTTGACTTAAATATAGTTTGAGCTCTAAATCCCCTTAGGAAAAAAAATGAATACTTTGCTATAGATTTTCTTCCAAATTCTATGATCAGAAGTATCTCCTAAAAGTCTTTGCCACTCAAATAAACACTATAGTGATATTGGACTTCTCCAGTCCAAAAAATTAATGGCAACAGAAATGCAGAAAGTAGATAAAATACAATTCTCTGCATCACTGGGCATGAAACGATTAATCAGAAAAGAAAAATCTACACCATGCATAGTAACACCAATGTTGTTCTTTCCAAGATTGCAATTCCATTGAAGATAATACAATAATAACATGGTCCTGAGCATAGAGTTACAAAGAGCTTGAAATTTTAAAGGGGCTTAAGAAATAAAAAAAAGGCAGTTCATCTGCTACTCCTTGTTGTATCAATGATAAGGAATTAAAATTTTATTTTGCCACATCATTTATTTTTGCTTAAAATAACACAACCTATATCAACATACAGTTGTGATAACTTGGATTCAGTATGCATTGTAAAAAGCCTTGATTTCTGTAGAAAAGCTCATTGAGGGACAAATTATGCAATCTCTTTTTGGAAATCCCAGTGCTGGTCACTGTATAAAACCTTGCTGGCTGAGTGTGCTTCTCAGCATCATAACAATGTCAACCTTAGATGAACAATCATGTTTTCTTTTTTCTTGTGTAGTAGTCAAGTGACAGGCTTTTCCCTTTCATTTTGGCTTTCGTGTTGCAAACATCAATTCATGTAACATTGGCTGAAATTTGAGGAGGAAAAGCTTTGCAGTCAGATCACATTTGCTCTCCATGTAAGATGATGAGCATCCACTTGGTCAAATAGTAGGAAAAGGTACCTTTGGTCTCATTTTAAAATCATATTAAATATTTCATGGACATTTTTTGTTTCCTAGAGAAATACTCACTGGTTGCTGCAGGTGAAGATGCTTCACCTTCAGTGGATGTAGTGATGGGTTTAGCATCTGTCATGGTCAGGGTCACCGATCGCACAGCACTATGATGAGGAGAGGATGCCAAAACTGGAGTAAAATGGCCAGGCACTTTCCCTACTACTTGACCACTGCTGTTAGGCTACAAAACAAAACCAAAAAAATGCTTTGTGAAATACACATTTTGTGTTTAAGGATCCTACCCACCTATCTTAGGGTTTCCCAGAATGTTGGAATATGTAATTCTAAAAAAATCTATGAAACTATACATGATATTTTCAGCAGGCATCAGATCCTTTCATTAGCAGATAGGCACTACATGTTCAATTCACAGTATGTTTTAGTAAGTTTTATCCTTTTCTGAATGCAGCATCCATCAAATTGTTTCATAATAAAGTTGCTGTTCACCCAGTGGGATTCAGCTGACCAAGCACAAGGCAACACTGCAAAAACTGTATGTTCACATACTATTCTGGCTAGGAGCATAAGCAAGATCTGGGCACATCTCTTCAAAGAGATTAACTTATCTAACTTAGCTTAAGATATAAGCTAACTTATAATTCACATGTATGGGGGCAGGAGGAGGGGTTGAGGGATCAGGATAGGATGCACTATAAGGCATATATCAGAACATCTGAGTAAAGGCCACCCACCAGAATGCCTCTTTCACAGAGGACTTGAATAATGGGAACTCTGTCCCTGTCAACAGTATAATGGGCTTAATCATTTCTTTTCATGGATAGATGCACAGGGTGTACAAGAGGCAGCCTGCATATTCTGTCTTCTGCAGATATACATAATTGAACTTGGCAATGTTCACAGATAAATGTATATATTTATCCTGTATTTAAACATGACTTCAGCCTTACATCAACAGTACATAACTTGCAGTAAATATTAACATCTAGTAAATAAAGACTTATTTCAAATGTGGCTGATAAAAATTTTGAAGCTGATTATGTTTTCCGTGAATCAGAACTATTTTAAAATACACAGAATGACAGAATCACAGAATGGTTGAGGTTGGAAGAGACCTCCGGAGGTCATCTTGTCCTATCTACCCCCCCGCTCAAGCAGGGCCACCTACAGCCGGTTGCTTTTGAATATCTCCAAGGAGGGAGACTCCACAGCCTCCCTGGGCAACCTGTTCCAGTGTTCAGTCACCCTTACAGTAAAAAAGTGTTTCCTGATGTTCACATGGAACCTCCTGTGTTTCACATTGTGCCCATTGCCTCTGGTCACTGGGCACCACTGAAAAGAGCCTGGCTCCGTCTTCTTTGCACCCTCCCTTCAGGTATTTCTAGACATGGATAAGATCCCCCCTGAGCCTTCTCTTCTCTTCTCTAGGCTAAACAGTCCCAGCTGTCTTAGCCTTTCCTCGAGAGAGAAGCTTCTGTCCCTTCATCATCTTAGCAGCCCTTCGTTGACCTCTCTCCAGTATGTCCATGTCTCTCTTGTACTGGGGAGCCCAGAACTGGACACAGGACTCCAGGTGTGGCCTCACCAGTGCTGAGTAGAGGGGAAGGATCACCTCCCTCGACCTGCTGGCAACACTCCTCCAAAGGTAGCACAGGATGCTGTTGGCAGCCTTTGCAGAAAGGGCACATTGCTGGCTCATGTTCAGATTGTTGTCCACCAGGACCCCCAGGTCTTTTACTACAAAGCTGCTTTCCAGCTGGGTGAGCACCAGCATATATTGGTGCATGGGGTTGTTCCCATGTTGTACCCAGGAAACTAGACCTGTTAGTCTAGCCTCATTTCCTGGAAAACTTATGGAGAAGATCATACTGGGTGCTCTTGAAAGGCATTTAAGGGACAATGCAATCGTCAGGCACAGTCAACATGGGTTCATGAAGGGAAAGTCCTGCCTAACTAATTTGATATCCTTCTACAATAAGGTCACCCGCCTAGTGGATGAAGGGAAGGCAGTGGATGTAGTTTTTTCTGGATTTTAGTAAGGCTTTTGCTACTGTCCCTCACAGCATCCTTCTGGACAAGTTGTCCAACTGTGAGATGAGCAGGTACACGGTGCGCTGGGTGAAGAACTGGCTGAAGGGCAGGGCTCAAAGGGTTGTAGTGAATGGGGCTACATCTGGCTGGCGACCAGTCACCAGCCATGTTCCTCAGGGCTCAATTCTAGGGCCAGTTCTGTTCAATATTTTGATCAATGATCTGGATGCAGGACTTGAATGCACCCTTAGCAAGTTCGCTGATGATACCAAACTGGGAGGTGCTGTTGACTCTCTTGAGGGACAGGAGGCCTTGCAGAGGGATCTGGACAGATTGGAGCATTGGCCAATCGTTAATGGCATGAAATTTAACAAGACCAAATACCTGGGACAGAGTAATGCCGGACACAAGTATAAATTGGGAGAGGAGTGGCTGGGGAGCAGCCCTGCAGAAAGGGATCTGGGGGTGCAGGTTGGCAGCAGGCTCAACAGGAGTCAGCAGTGTGCCCTGGCAGCCAAGAGGGCAAACCGCATCCTGGGGGTGCATCAAACACACTATAACCAGCCAGTCAAAAGAGGCGATTATCCCCCTGTATTTAGCGTTGGTGTGGCCTCACCTTGAGTACCGTGTGCAGTTCTGGGCCCCACAATTTAAGAAGGCTGTTAAGGTACTTGAATGTGCCCAGAGGAGGGCAACAAGGCTGGTGAAAGGGCTGGAAGGCATGTCCTATGAGGAGCGGCTAAGGACTTTGGGGTTGTCTAGTTTGGAGAAAAGGAGGCTGAGGGGCGACCTCATTGCTCTCTACAGCTTCCTGAGGAGGAGAAGTGGAGAGGGAGGTGCTGATCTCTTCTCCCTGGTATCCTGTGACAGGACACGTGGGAATGGCCAGGGGAGGTTTAGACTGGACATTAGGAAGCATTTCTTTACCAAGAGGGTGGTCAAACACTGGAAAAGGCTTCCTAGAGAGGTGGTCGATGCCCCAAGCCTGTCAGTGTTTAAGAGGCATTTGGACAATGCCCTTAATAACATGCTTTAACTTTTGGTCAGCCCTGAAGTGGTCAGGCAGTTGGACTAGATGATCGTTGTAGGTCCCTTCCAACTGAACTATTCTATTCCATTCCATTCCATTCTATTCTATTTATATATATTTATATATGGAAATTCTTAAAATCAGGATTTACTGTAATTGTTTTCAGTGCAGGGACTTCAACAAGAGATATACAATCTGTAATGAATCAATCTCCTGTCAGACAGGAGTTCACAGAATTTCCCCAATACCAGCATATCAACACCTAAAGCCTCCACTTCCATTTAAAGACAAGTGTTTCTCTGTGAGGTATATCACTGGAAGCAAAAATTACTATCTATCTGTCTGATGCCATATTAAAACACTACTATCTACAGATGAAGCATAAAAACCTAACAGAACTTTAATATGAGATGGACATATAACAATTCACGTGTACTACTAAATGCAATGCATTTTTCAGTTAACGTTTGTATTGGGTCTGGCTGAGATGGAGTTAATTTTCCCCATAGCAGCCCTTATAGTGCTGTGCTTTGTATTGGTAGCTAGAAAGGTGTTGATAACACACCAGTGTTTTGGCTACTGCTGAGCAGTGCTCCCACAGCATCAAGGCTGTCTCTCCAACATTCCCCCCCCGGGGGGTAGGCAAGACCTTGGGAGGGGACATAGCCAGGACAGCTGACCCAACCTGACCAAAGGGATATTCCATACCATACCAAGTTTTAAAGGCGCAGGAGCAGGCTGTCCCCATACGCCGTAAGAAGAACGGGCGGGGAAGACGACCGGCCTGGCTGAACGGGGAGCTCTTGCTGGGACTCAGGAAAAAAAGGAGAGTTTACCACTTGTGGAAGAAGGGGCAGGCAACTCAAGAAGAGTACAGGGATCTTGTTAGGTCATGCAGAGAGGAAATGAGAAAGGCAAAAGCCCAGCTAGAACGCAATCTGGCCGCTGTCGTTAAAGACAACAAAAAATGTTTTTACAAATATATTAATGACAAAAAGAGAGCCAGGGAGAATCTCCATCCTTTATTGGATGCGGGGGGGAACACTGTCACCGAGGATGAGGAAAAGGCTGAGGTACTTAATGCCTTCTTTGCCTCAGTCTTTAATAGTCAGACCAGTTATCCTCAGGGTATTCAGCCCCCTGAGCTGGAAGACAGGGACGGCGAGCAGGATAAACCCCCCCATAATCCAAGAGGAAGCAGTTAACGACCTGCTACGCCACCTGGACACTCACAAGTCTATGGGGCTGGATGGGATCCACCCGAGAGTGCTGAGGGAGCTGGCGGAGGAGCTCGCCAAGCCACTCTCCATCATTTATCAGCAGTCCTGGTTAACGGGGGAGGTCCCGGAAGACTGGAGGCTTGCCAATGTGACGCCCATCTCCAAGAAGGGCCAGAAGGAGGATCCGGGGAACTACAGGCCTGTCAGCCTGACCTCGGTGCCGGGGAAGATTATGGAGCGGTTCATCTTGAGGGCGCTCACAAGGCATGAGCGGGACAACCAGGGGATCAGGCCCAGCCAGCACGGGTTCATGAGAGGCAGGTCCTGCTTGACCAACCTGATCTCCTTCTATGACCAGGTGACCCGCCTAGTGGATGAGGGAAAGGCTGTGGATGTGGTCTACCTGGACTTCAGTAAGGCCTTTGACACTGTCTCCCACAGCATTCTCCTAGAGAAGCTGTTGGCTCACGGCTTAGACAGGTGTACTCTGCGCTGGGTCAAAAACTGGCTGGACGGCCAGGCCCAGAGAGTTGTGGTGAATGGAGTTAAATCCAGTTGGCGGCCGGTCACGAGCGGTGTTCCCCAGGGCTCAGTACTGGGGCCGGTCTTGTTTAATATCTTTATCAATGATCTGGATGAGGGGATCGAGAGCACCCCCAGTAAGTTTTCAGACGACACCAAGTTGGGCGGGAGTGTTGATCTGCTCGAGGGTAGGAAGGCTCTGCAGAGGGACCTGGACAGGCTGGATCGATGGGCCCAGGCCAACTGTATGAGGTTCAACAAGGCCAAGTGCCGGGTCCTGCACTTCGGCCACAACAACCCCATGCAACGCTACAGGCTTGGGGAAGAGTGGCTGGAAAGCTGCCTGTCGGAAAAGGACCTGGGGGTGCTGGTCGACAGCCGGCTGAACATGAGCCGGCAGTGTGCCCAGGCAGCCAAGAAGGCCAATGGCATCCTGGCCTGTATCAGAAATAGTGTGGCCAGCAGGAGTAGGGAAGTGATCGTGCCCCTGTACTCGGCACTGGTGAGGCCACACCTCGAATACTGTGTTCAGTTTTGGGCCCCCTCACTACAAGAAGGATGTCAAGGTGCTGGAGCGTGTCCAGAGAAGGGCAACGAGGCTGGTGAGGGGTCTGGAGAACAAGTCTTATGAGGAGCGGCTGAGGGAACTGGGGTTGTTTAGCCTGGAGAAAAGGAGGCTGAGGGGAGACCTCATCGCACTCTACAACTGCCTGAAAGGAGGTTGTAGCGAGGTGGGTGTCGGTCTCTTCTCCCAAGTAACTAGCGATAGGACGAGAGGAAATGGCCTCAAGTTGCACCAGGGGAGGTTTAGATTGGACGTGAGGAAAAATTTCTTTACTGAAAGAGCGGTTAAACATTGGAACAGGCTGCCCAGGGAAGTGGTTGAGTCACCATCCCTGGAGGTATTTAAAAGACGTGTAGATGAGGCGCTTAGGGACATGGTTTAGTGGGCATGGTGGTGTTGGGTTGATGGTTGGACTCGATGATCTTAGAGGTCTTTTCCAACCTTTATGATTCTATGATTCTATGATATGATGTCTGCTCAGCAATAAAAGCTAAGAGAAAGGAGGGGGGGGGGCGCATTCGTTATTACATTTGTCTTCCATAGCAACTGCTATGCATACTGAAGCCCTACTTCCCAGGAAGTGGCTGGACATCACCTGCTGATGGGAAGTAGAGAATAATTTGTTTTCCTTTGCTTCTGCACACAGCCTTTGCTTTTGCTTTATTAAACTGCCTTTATCTTGACCCATGAGGTTTTTTTCCATCTTATTTTCTCCCCCCCATCCTGCTGAGGAGGGGAATGATAGAGCGGCTCGATGGGCACCTGGCGTCCAGCCAAGGTCAACCCACCACAACATTCATACAATATCTTTTCTTTAAAATATGACTGTATTCTTGGAATTTTAAGTGAAAAGGATCTTAGAAGAAACTTAGAGTAAAAAAAAAAAAATCAACCAACACCAGACAGTACCATAATTTTGTGTACTTCCTAGGTATAGCTACTTAGGACACTGTATCAGGTATTTCTGAAAGATGTTTTTGGACTTTCATATAAATCATGCAATTCCAGTTAGTCATTTAACCTGGAGAACAATGTATCTGCATCCCCAAAAAAACATTTCAGTGGTTTCCATGCTTCCAAGAACATTGCCCTGCTACAACCAGGCAATCAGCCAATGCATGTCATCTTGCCACACTGAATTCACTGTATTCAGAAATACTTCGGAGCATCATCTATTCTTTTTCTATAGTTATAATCCCTTGTAATGATCAAGTTCAGATACTATAGTGATGGGCACCATTGCAAAACTCTATGATAGCAGTTTTCAAGACCTTTGCTTGAATTCCATTTATTGATAAAATTGTAGAAGATCCAGTTTTGCATAATTTTTTTCTCCCTTGTTCACTGTACAAAAAAATTAATTTAAAAAAAAAAATTGTGTACTGGCCCCATCTATCCCAGAGTTCACAATTCATAAATTCTGTCACTGAGTCCATGCTATTCTGGTTTGTAATATGCAAAGTACAGTACGTGATGATTGGTCTAGTAAAATCTACAGGTAAAAGAAATAGGTGGGAGAAGTATCCCCCCACATTTTTCTACTTCCCCTTTTTTGTAATACAGTATAACCCCAGCTTTGTACAACACACGTTTTTTTTTTCATGTAGGACTCCCTAATGTTATACCACCTGTTCCCATTCAATGGTCATGTGAGCCCATGCATGTAGAAATGGACTTAGGAAAGCCAAAGCTTAGCAGGAGTTGTAACTAGCGAGGGAGGTGACAGGCAACAAGAAAGGTTTCTCTAAGTACATCAGTAGGAAAAGGAAGGCTAAGGAGAGTTTGGGCCCATTGTTCAGTGGGGCAGGGGACCTAGTGACAAGTAATAGAGAAAAGGCTGAGGTACTCACTGCCTTTTTTGCCTCAGTTTTCACTGGTAAGACTTGTCCTGAGGCCTTCCAGGTCCTTGAGCCTCCTAGCAGCATCTGTGGGAGTGAAGCAGTACCCACAGTGAAGGAAGAAAGACTTGGGGAGCACTTAACTCACTTGGATACACAAGTTCAAGTGACCAGATGGGATGCATCTGAGGGTGCTGAGGGAGCTGGCTGATGTCATTTCAATGGCCAATCTCTATCATCTTAGAACGGTCATGGCAATCAGGAGAGGTTCCTGAGGACTGGAAAAAGACAAACATCACACCCATCTTCAAGAAGGGCAAGGAGGAGGATCCAGGGAACTACATGCTGATCAGCCTCACCTCAATCCCTGGGAAGGTGATGAAGCAAATCCTCTTAGAAGCCATCTCTAAACACATGAAAGACAAGAAGGTGATTGGGAGCAGCTAGTATGGATTTACTAAGGGCAAATCATTCTTGACCAACCTCATTGCTTTCTATGATGAGGTGACTGGCACTGTGGACAAGGGGAGGGCAGTGGATGTTGTACACCTTGACTTTAGTAAGGCTTTTGACACAGTCTCCCATAGTCTCCTTATCACAAAATTGGTAAGATATGGGCTGGATAACTGGATGATAAGGTGGATGGAAAATTGCATGAGTTGTGATCAGTGCTGCAAAGTCCAGCTGTTGGCCGGTAACTAATGGCATCCATCAGGGATCAGTACTGGGGCCAATACTATGTAATGACTTCATTAACAACCTGGATGACAGGACAGAGCACCCACTATTTCCCCTGGGGAAACCTATGGAAGCTCTGTGTCTTTAATTGTAGTTAAACCATTCTGTTGACTAGCATGACTCACTATAATTAGTGCAGTAATAATGTAATTATTATTATGATCAGAATTGTTGTGAAGAGTACAAGGCATCTCAGTTGCTTGTCATAACAATCTAAATTAGTGTATTACTGAAAGATGTTGGGGGGAAACAGTTCATTTTAGGTAAATGCTGTCAGGGTATCCATTCTTTCTATTTCTAAAGCTGAAATTAAAACTATTATCATAGTTCCCCTTTTGCACTCCAAATTAATATGTTTTGAGGTGGGAAAGTATAATTAAATTTGGTGTGGTATTCCTACAGATGCAGTTCTGCATTTTATAATAATTTTGTTTGAATAAGAATTCATGTTTTATTTAGAAAAGAAACAATGGCATGCTTTGAGCCAAACCAGTTTATCACAACAATTTCCTTCTGTCACTGAAACTTCACAGAAAAAAAAATAAATTGCTATTTTACAGTTTTATATTGACATCCTGTAATTGTTCTGTTTGGAGAGATTTTGACTAGACATGTAGGTTCTCTAATGTAGCACATAGAGCAGAATTTTAAAGAATTAAATTTAAAAGTGATAACATTAATAATAGTGATTAATGGTGATAAATTGCAGAGAATTGCTGGTACATAAGCCTGAAATCCCACATTTGGTGTTGTGTAACCCCATTTCCTTTTCTCAGAAATTAAATCAAACATCAAGTGAAATGAAAAATATTACCCTGATCTTATGAAAGTTATGAAAGGTGACAAAAGTAGTAAATCAAAGCCAATTTGGCCTCTTATTCTCTAGGGTGCTACAAAACAAGAATAGGAAATGTTTTTAGTTTGCTGCTACTCTGAAATAATTAGCTTTTTAACGTTAACAGATTAATCTTTTATTTGCAGATAATGGACTTGGCTCTTGGGAAAGAGTTGAAAAAGCTTATCTTGCTCAGTAAATGGACTTCACAATATTAGAATGACAACAGCACATTTGTCAACTGGCAGAAACTCAGATACTTCATTTAGATGTTGCGTTTTTACATTGGTGATTCAAAGCAAAATACTGAACAATCTAGAGAGTTTATCACCTAAATCTGCCCTTTTAACATATAAAAAATCAAAAGGCAAGAAATAAGCACTGAAAAATTAAAGAAATGCATAATAATAAGGCCCTGATTTTAATTTGCATATTTTTCCCTTAATAGTGTTTAATTAAGGCAACAGTTTAAAATAAAGTTCCAGCACACCTCTAAGATTTTCCACACTGGATTAACGTTAAGGAGTTTTAATAGATAGCTTAATTAGACTTTGTTATTCATGAAATTTTGCACAAATTAAAATCAGTTCCTTCATGCAGTGTTCCCAGTTGAGACTCAGCAAAAAAGCTATAAGAGACTGAAAGGCTTTTAATCCATGGACAGACAGTAATTTGTAGTCTAAAGCTGAGATACTTCAATTTCACTGGTTGGTTTAATTTGCATCAATATTGTAAACCTATAAAAATCACATTACTAGTACTTCTCGCTCCAAAGTAAGCTGAGACTTTACAGACCAACACATTTTTAGAATATGTGCATAGTTATGCAGCTGGATCAGAATGTTAGCCAATGCAGGCCAATAAACACAATGACTTTTTGATCAGCCCAGAAGGGCCTTATCTGTTATTCAGCACCGAAACATTGATTCAGTCTGAAGTTCTATTGTTGTAATGCCTGAAATACTCACAGAAGGGCCTGTCAGTTGTGCTAAATATGTTTATCGTGACAATCCTTTTATGTTTATCAAAGCTGATAATATGATCTTTACAAAAAAAAGACAAATTCTTGGGAGCAGGGAAACCTGAGAAAGTTACACTGTCGTTTCAGTGCATATTCCCAAGTATCACCCTAAAACATACTACAGTACAAGTTACAGAACTGCATTTCAAACAAGGCAGCAAACCTGGAAACCAGACTGAGCAGCAAAGATTACATTACACTGATCCTGGAAATATTTCAAGTATTGACAAGACCAAGGCTCAACTTCAATTTGTCTTATAATGCAGATCATGTTAATGCTATGTGCTGATTCTAAAAGCAGTCTTGCACATAGTCCTTTACATATTACTTTTCTAATGAAAACCACAATAATTTCCCACATCAGTGTCGTGGTTTAATCTCAGTCAGCAATTAAGCACCACGCAGCCGCTCGCTCACTCCCCCCCACCCGGTGGGATGGGGGAGAGAATTGGAAGAGCACAAGTCAGAAAGACTCGTGGGTTGAGATAAAAACAGTTTAATAATTGAAATAAAATGATAATAATAATATGATAATAATAATAATAATACACAAAACAAGTGATGCACAGCACAATTGCTCACCACCCGCTGACCGATGCCCAGCCAGTCCCCGAGCAGCGGCCCCCCCGGCCAGCTTTTCCCAGTTTATGTACTGAGCATGACGTCACATGGTATGGAATGTCCCTTTGGCCAGTTTGGCTGTGCCCCCTCCCAGCTTCTTGTGCACCTCCAGCCTCCTCAGTCAGTAGAGCATGGGAAGCTGAAAAGTCCTTGGCTAGTGTAAGCATTACCTAGCAACAACTAAAACACCGGTGTGTTATCAACTTTGTTCTCATCCTAAATCCAAAACACTGTACCAGCTACTAGAAAGGAAATTAACTCTATCCCTGCCGAAACCAGGACAATATCCACCCCTTATTCTATACCATTTGCATCATGCTCAAGTCTCACATTTTCCAGTACATTTTCATTAATCACCACCCCCTTTTATATATATATATACACACATACACAGATATCATTCCCTTCATCTGTGGGCCATCCCTCTAAAATGTTCGGTGAGTTCATTTAGTCCATGACTTCGGGCTCCATCTGTCATAATAATCTTTCAGGGCAGGAAAAATGGAGATGGTATGTGGTGTTGGATTGTTTCAGGTTGAAGTCAGTTCTGGTACCATCATCACTGTGCTTTGCTTGGTTTCACTGAAGTTATTCTTCATTAATCTGGGTGATTCTTATTATAATAACATTAGTATGGCATATAATATTATTAGTATTATTAGTATATCTGTGTATTATTAGTATAACTATTATAACTATAATTAGTACTTAACATCACATAATTCAGATCATTGGCTATTCTCACCCAAAATCAAATCCCCTTGAGGCACACATCGGACTTCCCCATCCTTCCGCATTATCCACCAAGTGCACCCAGGTCCTTGAGCAAAAGCAATCCCACGGATGGGTCTGCCTCTGCCTGAGGCAGGAATAACCCAGACTGTCTTCCCCAGCATATTTTTTATGTGCACTACAGGGACTTTATTTCCATCTACAGTACGTAAAAGTTCTGACTGGGCAGGGCCTGCTCGATTGGCAGATCCCCGAGTGTTGACTAACCAGGTGGCCTTTGCTAAATGCGTATCCCAATGTTTGAATGTCCCACCACCCATTGCTCTCAGCGTAGTCTTTAACAGTCCATTGTATCGTTCAATTTTCCCAGAAGCTGGTGCATGATAGGGGATGTGATACACCCACTCAATGCCGTGCTCTTTGGCCCAGGTGTCTATGAGGTTGTTTCGGAAATGAGTCCCATTGTCTGACTCAATTCTTTCTGGGGTGCCATGTCGCCATAGGACTTGCTTTTCAAGGCCCAGGATAGTGTTCCGGGCAGTGGCATGGGGCACGGGATATGTTTCCAGCCATCCGGTGGTTGCCTCCACCATTGTAAGCACGTGGCGCTTGCCTTGGCGGGTTTGTGGGAGTGTGATATAATCGATCTGCCAGGCCTCCCCATATTTATATTTCAACCATCGTCCTCCATACCAAAAAGGCTTTAACCGTTTGGCTTGCTTGATTGCAGCACATGTTTCGCATTCATGGATAACCTGGGCTATAGTGTCCATGGTCAAGTCCACCCCTCGATCACGAGCCCATCTGTATGTTGCATCTCTTCCTTGGTGACCTGAGGTGTCATGGGCCCACCGAGCTAGAAATAATTCACCCTTATGTTGCCAGTCCAGATCCACCTGAGCCACTTCAATCTTAGCAGCCTGATCCACCTGCTGGTTGTTTTGATGTTCTTCAGTGGCCCGACTCTTGGGTACGTGAGCATCTACGTGACGGACTTTTACAACCAGGTTCTCCACCCGGGCAGCAATATCTTGCCACAATGCGGCAGCCCAGATGGGTTTGCCTCTGCGCTGCCAGTTGCTCTGCTTCCATTGCTGCAACCACCCCCACAGGGCATTTGCCACCATCCATGAGTCAGTATAGAGATAGAGCACTGGCCACTTTTCTCGATCAGCAATGTCTAAAGCCAGCTGGATGGCCTTTACTTCTGCAAATTGGCTTGATTCACCTTCTCCTTCAGCCGTTTCTACAACTTGTCGCATAGGACTCCATACAGCAGCTTTCCACCTCCGATGTTTTCCCACAAGACGACAGGACCCATCAGTGAACAGGGCATATTGCTTCTCATTTTCTGGTAGTTCATTATACATTGGGGCCTCTTCAGCACGCGTTACCTCCTCCTCTGGCAATATTCCAAAATCTTTGCCCTCTGGCCAATCCATGATCACTTCCAGAATTCCTGGGCGACTGGGGTTTCCTATTCGAGCCCGTTGTGTGATCAGTGCGACCCACTTACTCCATGTAGCATCAGTTGCATGATGTGTACAGGGGACCCTCCCTCTGAACATCCAGCCCAGCACCGGCAGTCGGGGTGCCAGGAGGAGCTGTGCTTCAGTGCCGATCACTTCTGAAGCAGCTCGAACCCCTTCATATGCTGCTAATATCTCTTTTTCAGTTGGAGTATAGCGGGCCTCGGATCCTCTGTAGCCCCGACTCCAAAACCCTAGGGGTCGACCTCGAGTCTCCCCTGGTGCTTTCTGCCAGAGGCTCCAGGTAGGGCCATTCTCCCCGGCTGCGGTATAGAGCACATTTTTTACATCTTGCCCTGCCCGGACTGGCCCCAGGGCTACTGCATGAACTATCTCCTGTTTAATTTGTTCAAAAGCTTGTCGTTGCTCAGGGCCCCATTTGAAATCGTTCTTCTTCCGGGTCACTTGATAGAGAGGGTTTACAATCAGACTGTAATTTGGAATGTGCATTCTCCAAAAACCCACCACGCCTAAGAAAGCTTGTGTTTCTTTTTTGCTAGTTGGTGGAGACATGGCTGTTATTTTGTTGATCACATCTATTGGGATCTGACGACGTCCATCTTGCCATTTTATTCCTAAAAACTGGATCTCCTGTGCAGGTCCCTTGACCTTACTTTGTTTTATGGCAAAACCGGCCTTCAGCAGGATTTGGACTATTTCCTTCCTTTTTTCAAAAACTTCTTCTGCTGTGTTGCCCCACACGATGATATCATCAATGTATTGCAGGTGTTCTGGAGCTCCACCCTGTTCTAATGCAGTCTGGATCAGTCCATGGCAAATGGTAGGGCTGTGTTTCCACCCCTGGGGCAGTCGGTTCCAGGTGTACTGAACGCCCCTCCAAGTGAAAGCAAACTGTGGCCTGCACTCTGCTGCCAAAGGGATTGAGAAAAATGCATTAGCAATATCAATTGTGGCATACCACTTGGCTGCCTTTGATTCCAATTCATATTGAAGTTCTAGCATGTCTGGCACAGCAGCACTCAGCGGTGGCGTGACTTCATTTAGGCCACGATAGTCTACTGTTAGTCTCCACTCTCCATTAGACTTCCGCACTGGCCATATGGGACTGTTAAAGGGTGAGTGGGTCTTGCTGATCACTCCTTGGCTCTCCAGTCGACGAATCAGCTCATGAATGGGAATCAGGGAGTCTCGGTTGGTGCGATATTGCCGCCGGTGCACTGTGGTGGTAGCGATTGGCACTTGTTGGTCTTCGACCTTCAGCAACCCCACAACAGAAGGGTCCTCCGAGAGACCAGGCAAGGTGGACAGCTGTTTAATCTCCTCCGTCTCCAAGGCAGCTATACCAAAAGCCCACCTGTACCCTTTTGGGTCCTTGAAATACCCTCTCCTGAGGTAGTCTATGCCAAGGATGCACGGAGCATCTGGGCCAGTCACAATGGGGTGCTTCTGCCACCCATTCCCAGTTAGACTCACTTCGGCTTCCAATACAGATAGCTGTTGGGATCCCCCCGTCACCCCAGAAATATAGATGGGTTCTGTTCCTATATATCTTGATGGCATTAGGGTACACTGTGCACCGGTGTCTACCAGAGCCTTATACTTCTGTGGGTCTGATGTGCCAGGCCACCGAATCCACACAGTCCAGTAAACCCGGTTGTCCCTTTCCTCCCCCTGGCTGGAGGCAGGGCCCCTCTAATCCTCATCACAGTACTCGTTTCTCATTTCTTGTACGTATGAGTCAGAAGTTTCTTTATTAAGATCAAGAGTAAGATCAGCCCTTCTACTCTCTCTGGGGAACTGCCCGCTGGAAACTGGAGCAGCAATTTTCCTGGAAGAACCTCTTTCTGTGATTGTTTTCCCTTGTAATTCACGTACCCGTGCCCCTAGGGCTGCAGTAGGTTTCCCATCCCACTTCCTCATGTCCTCTCCGTGGTCACGCAGGTAAAACCATAGGGTGCCCCGTGGTGTGTATCCTTTATATTCTCTCTCTTGAGCAAAAGAACGCTTACTTCTAATAGCCGAGATACTGGTCCGTACAGGTGAGGAGTAGGACCTATCCTCTCTGAGTTGCTGGATCTCCCGGGACAGTTTTTCGGACAGTTTCTCCACAGCCGAGACGATGGAGGAAGAAAGACTTTCCTCGTATTGCCGGAGTTGACTAGCCAATTCATCCACTGTTTGTTCCTCTCCATCTTTCCAGGTTATCACTGCCAATGAATTGGCGTATGACGATGGTGCGCTCCTTATAAACTTCCGCCACATGGGTCGTGTGCACTTGACTTCGTCTGGATCTTTGGATAGTTGTTCATTGTTCAGGTCATCATAAATCACCTCCAGCACAGCTAATTCTCTCAGAAACTGGATACCCTTCTCCATGGTGGCCCACTTGCTTGGGCGACATATGACATCTTCCTTAAAGGGATACCTTTCCTTCACGCTTGACAAGAGTCGCCTCCAAAGGCTGAGGATACGTGTCCCTTTTCCAATTGCTTTGTCAATGCCCCCTTCCCTAGAAAGGGATCCCAGCTGCTTGGCTTCCCTACCCTCTAATTCCAGGCTACTGGCCCCATTATCCCAGCATCGGAGCAGCCAGGTGACAATATGCTCACCTGGACGGCGGCTGAAATCTTTTCGTATATCTCGCAGCTCACTCAGGGATAGAGATCGGGTGGTCACTGCCTCGTTTATGAGTTCTTCCTCTTCCTCCTCCCCGATCAGCGGCCGGCTTTCCTCCTCCCGTTCTTGTGATGGTCCTTCTCTAGGGTCATCTGTCTCGTATACTTCTTCCTCCGGTTCCCTTTTAGAAGAAGCTTCTTCCTCCCTTACTAAACGAGCTGACTTCCGCTTCCAAGATTTCTTCTTGTGTACAGGGGCGACTGATACTGGCACAGGCTCGTTCTTTGGTTCAGCCACAGGGCGTGTTGCTGGGGTTGGAGTGGCCGCAGTGCAAGTGCATGTCACCGGAGTCTGAGTGGCCGCAGGGCCTGTTGCCGGGGTTGGAGTGGCCGCAGTGCATGTCGCTGGGGTTGGAGTGGCCGCAGTGCATGTCGCCGGGGTTGGAGTGGCCGCAGTGCAAGTGCATGTCACCGGAGTCTGAGTGGCCGCAGGGCCTGTTGCTGGGGTTGGAGTGGCCGCAGTGCAAGTGCATGTCACCGGAGTCTGAGTGGCCGCAGGGCCTGTTGCTGGGGTTGGAGTGGCCGCAGTGCATGTCGCCGGGGTTGGAGTGGCCGCAGGGCCTGTCGCCGGGGTCTGAGTGGCCGCAGGGCCTGTCGCCGGGGTTGGAGTGGCCGCAGTGCATGTCGCCGGGGTTGGAGTGGCCGCAGGGCCTGTCGCCGGGGTTGGAGTGGCCGCAGTGCATGTCGCCGGGGTTGGAGTGGCTGCAGGGCCTGTCGCCGGGGTTGGAGTGGCCACAGGGCCTGTCGCCGGGGTCTGAGTGGCCGCAGAGCCTGTCGCCGGGGTCTGAGTGGCCGCAGAGCCTGTCGCCGGGGTTGGAGTGGCTGCACGGCCTGTTGCCCGGGTCTGAGTGGCCGCAGTGCATGTCGTTTTACTGTCAGAGCCAGAGACCTTCCCTTCCCTTTGAGGGTACTGAATGGTGTTGAACAGGGCTCGGTAGGCATGGGCCAGGCCCCAGCACGTTGCAATGAGTTGCATCTCTCTAGAGTTGCCAGGGTGACAGCATACTTTTTCCAAATATTCTACTAACTTTTCAGGATTCTGCACTTGCTCAGGGGTGAAGTTCCAAAACACTGGGGGTGCCCATTGGCCTAGGTACTTGCCCATCTTGTCCCACACACCCTGCCACTCATAATTATTCACCCTTGGGGCAGATCTCTGGATGATATTCTTAAATTGCTTACCAACTTTAGACAAAACCGAAACAATATTCCCAAGAAGTATTAATAGAAGTATCTTAACTGCCCAAGGATGCTCAAAATACTGAAAAATTACTGTAATGAAGGAGGAAACATCATAGAAGAAGGTAGTGACACTGCCATTCTGTATTTCCTCTGTAAAAAAACTCTCAGAAAAGTTACTGCAATTGCTAGTTGTCTCCACGATATGGTATCCATGGTACAGTAACGGCTTCATTGCGAAGTTTACATACCACAGAAACGTCAAGGTCAATGTTCTAAAAACAAACCTCACAAGCGAGACATTACTATTCACTGCAGACCACAGCAAACTGCAAAACCCAACACCAATCTTTAACATGTACAGCAGGAAAAAGAGCGCGATGCAGATTATACAAATCAATATCGAGAACAGAGAAACCAACATTGTGACCCTCAACTATTAACAGATATAAGTTCCTTAATACACTCCGGTTAATCTGTTATTATCTCAAACCCTTCGTGCCCCACGTTGGGCGCCAAAAAGGACTGTCGTGGTTTAATCTCAGTCAGCAATTAAGCACCACGCAGCCGCTCGCTCACTCCCCCCCACCCGGTGGGATGGGGGAGAGAATTGGAAGAGCACAAGTCAGAAAGACTCGTGGGTTGAGATAAAAACAGTTTAATAATTGAAATAAAATGATAATAATAATATGATAATAATAATAATAATACACAAAACAAGTGATGCACAGCACAATTGCTCACCACCCGCTGACCGATGCCCAGCCAGTCCCCGAGCAGCGGCCCCCCCGGCCAGCTTTTCCCAGTTTATGTACTGAGCATGACGTCACATGGTATGGAATGTCCCTTTGGCCAGTTTGGCTGTGCCCCCTCCCAGCTTCTTGTGCACCTCCAGCCTCCTCAGTCAGTAGAGCATGGGAAGCTGAAAAGTCCTTGGCTAGTGTAAGCATTACCTAGCAACAACTAAAACACCGGTGTGTTATCAACTTTGTTCTCATCCTAAATCCAAAACACTGTACCAGCTACTAGAAAGGAAATTAACTCTATCCCTGCCGAAACCAGGACAATCAGAAACAAGCTTGAAGCAGTACAGCAGCCAGGAACACAACTGTTATTGCATTTTCTTTACAAAATAAAGAAAGAATCAAATCTGCAGGCTTGTGTCATATTCATTACTGAAATGTTTTTGTATCTGTGCAAAGAATTGTCAAGTATATGTGAAACATCACAAATATTATCTTGCCAGATTTTATCTTAATTGCTGGTCTATAAATATACCTGCATGTCCTTTAGTGTGTTTGTATGAGTACTTATTTTAGAACATTTCTTGCTCCTCCCTGCAGCAAGAGCTTCATCTGTGTTCTAGCATGTAAACCAAAGGTGAAAATTAGTGACTTTTAGCATTAGGCTTACTGAAGTTTCCTATCACTCCTGTTAGCCCTTTTGCATATAGAACTGCCACTGAAGATTTTTGTGTGCAAGAGGAGTGTGGGATTAGAATCTGTTCTGTTAGTGCTGCTAGATTCAATACAAGTTTTTTTATTATGATTGACAGAGCAATGGTGAGAGAATATTACTAATCTGCTCCAGCAAACAACCCAATTTATTTATCCATGTCTAATTGTAAAACTTGCTGAATCACTTCTATTCCAACTTCCAGGTTGCTCTGATACCAGAACTGGTGAAATATCAGGTCTAAACACCATAGAAGATATACATTCTCCAGAGGATTTCTTTTGGAGTGTTCACTTTTTCTTTTACAGTACCTGGCTAGTCTGAGGGCTAGATGGATCATAAGAAGGTACATAATTCTTCAGAGTATCCTGAGGATTCAGGTGGGGAGGATATCTGATCGTTGGATGAGAGAAGTAGCTAGATGGGGCAGGAGGGAGAATAGCTTGTGCTGGAAATGGCAATGTTGAAGTTGGAGGTGGAGTTCTAGTTGAGATGACTAGAGGAAAATAAAATAAAATTAAAATTATTTTGCATCTTGTTTCTTGTACAATTCTTCATCTCTATATTACAGCAAGACAAAAAAAAGTCACTTATAAACCAGCACAATGTACTTCTGCTTCATGATATCTTTACGCAAACATTTGTGTCCTTCCCTCCTCAGGGAATGAAAGGGCTATTATTCCAAATTCATAAATGTTATTTTATTCAGAAATATTATTTATAAACTAGATTTTTTGTTCTTATGGATTATGCTATCATTTGATTTCATTTTTATTTAAATTTAATAGCAATACTTCAGCAGAAAACATATAAAGTTTTCCTCTCTGGAGCCCAAATTAATAAAATAAATATGTTGCTTAATATGTAAAACCTATATTTTTGGCTACAGTAATCCAACAGAGACCAGTCACTGAATCCTAGGAAACAGTGATTCCTCACTGTACTGTACTCTACCTGCCTCATGCAGGGACAGAGCAATAGTTATTAAGCAATAATACCATGAAAAATTAGCTGACCATCATGAAAATTCTCAGGACCCTGAGTGCACTAATAGGCCTTAATGGCCCTGACCAGCCTCAACTGGGACCTCCACCCACACCCTCTGCCCATGGGCCCAGGAGCTCCATTTAAGCTCAGCCCTGGGCCTTCAGTCCTTGCTTGAACAAGAGGCCACTTATTTTGTACCTTATTAAAAGGGAGAGACAGTACAATGGAAGTGGAGAGGAAAAAAAGATTTTTTGTTTCATTAGTGGGAAGGTACAAAATGAGACCTAATATATTGGGTTTGCATGGCAAGGTTTTGGTAGCGGGGGGGCTGCAGGAGTGGCTTCTGTGAGAAGATACCAAAAGCTGCCCTTGTGTCAGACAGAGCCAGTTCCAGCCAGCTCCAAAATGGACCCACCGCTGGCCAAGGCTGAGCCAATCAGCGATGTTGGTAGCATCTCTGTGATAATATATTTAAGAAAGGGTAAAAAGTGCTGCGCAACAGCACCTGGGAGAGAGGAGTGAGAATATGTGAGAGAAACAACTCTGCAGACACCAAGGTCAGTGAAGGAGCGGGAGCAGAGATTCCGCTGCAGCCTGTGGTGAAGACCATGGTGAGGCAGGTTGTCCCCCTGCAGCCCATGGAGGTCCACGGCAGAGCAGGTGGATGTGCCCTGAAGGAAGCTGTAGCCTGTGGAGAGTCCATGCAGGAGCAGGCTCCTATCAGGAACTGTGGCTCTGTAGAGAGAGGAACCCATGCAGGAGAAGGTTTTCTGGTAGGACCTGTGACCCCATGGGGGACCCATGCTGGAGCAGTCTGTTCCTGAAGGACTGTATGCTGTGGAATGAATCATAGAATCATAGCATCATAGAATCATTAAGGTTGGAAAAGACCTCTAAGATCATCGAGTCCAACCGTCAACCCAACACCACCATGCCCACTAAACCATGTCCCTAAGCGCCTCATCTACACGTCTTTTAAATACCTCCAGGGATGGGGACTCAACCACTTCCCTGGGCAGCCTGTTCCAATGTTTAACCACTCTTTCAGTAAAGAAATTTTTCCTCACGTCCAATCTAAACCTCCCCTGGTGCAACTTGAGGCCATTTCCTCTCGTCCTATCACTAGTTACTTGGGAGAAGAGACCGACACCCACCTCGCTACAACCTCCTTTCATGCAGTTGTAGAGAGCGATGAGGTCTCCCCTCAGCCTCCTTTTCTCCAGGCTAAACAACCCCAGTTCCCTCAGCCGCTCCTCATAAGACTTGTTCTCCAGACCCTTCACCAGCCTCGTTGCCCTTCTCTGGACACACTCCAGCACCTCGACGTCCTTCTTGTAGTGAGGGGCCCAAAACTGAACACAGTATTCGAGGTGCGGCCTCACCAGGGCCGAGTACAGGGGCACGATCACTTCCCTACTCCTGCTGGCCACACTATTTCTGATACAGGCCAGGATGCCATTGGCCTTCTTGGCCACCTGGGCACACTGCCGGCTCATGTTCAGCCGGCTGTCGACCAGCACCCCCAGGTCCTTTTCCGACAGGCAGCTTTCCAGCCCCTCTTCCCCAAGCCTGTAGCGTTGCATGGGGTTGTTGTGGCCGAAGTGCAGGACCTGGCACTTGGCCTTGTTGAATCTCATACAGGTGGCCTCGGCCCATCGATCCAGCCTGTCCAGGTCCCTCTGCAGAGCCTTCCTACCCTCGAGCAGATCAACACTCCCGCCCAACTTGGCGTCGTCTGCAAACTTACTGAGGGTGCTCTCGATCCCCTCATCCAGATCATTGATAAAGATATTGAACAAGACCGGCCCCAAAACTGAGCCCTGGGGAACACCGCTCGTGACCGGCCGCCAACTGGATTTAACTCCATTCACCACAACATGGACACATGCTGGAGCAGTTCTTGAAGAACTGCAGCCTGTGGGAAGGACCCACATTGGAGAAGGTTGTGAAGGACTGTCTCCTGTGGGAGGGACCCCACGCTGGAGCAGGGGAAGAGTGTGAGGAGGAAGGAGCAGCAGAGACAAAGCGTTCTGAACTGACCACAACACCCATTCCCCATCCCCCTGCACCTATAAGATAAACAAGCCATGTACTGGAAATTCCCTATTATTCTTTAACTTGATGTATTGGGTTTGCATGGCAAGGTTTTGGGGGGGGGGGGGGTTACAGGGGTGGCTTCTGTGAGAAGCTGCTAGAAGCTTCCCCTATGTCTGATAGAGCCAATGCCAGCCGGCTCCATGACGGACCCACCGCTGGCCAAGGCTGAGCCAATCAGCGACAGTGGTAGCACCTCTGTGGTAACATATTTAAGAAGGGGAAAAAACTGCTGCGCAACAGCACCTGGGAGAGAGGAGTGAGAATATGTGAGAGAAACAACTCTGTAGACACCAAGGTCAGTGAAGAAGGAGGGGGAAGAGCTGCTCCAGGTGCCAGAGCAGAGATTCCCCTGCAGCCTGTGGTGAAGACCATGGTGAGGCAGGCTGTCCCCCTGCAGCCCATGGAGGTTAACGGTGGAGCAGATATCCACCTGCAGCCCGTGGAGGACTCCACGCCGGAGCAGGTGGATGCGCCTGAAGGAGGCTTTGACCCCGTGGGAAGTCCACGCTGGAGCAGGCTCCTGGCAGGACCTGTGCACCCATGGAGAGAGGAGCCCATGCTGGAGCATGTTTGCTGGCAGGACTTGTGTCCCGGCGGGGGACCCATGCTGGAGCAGTCTGTTCCTGAAGGACTGGACCCCGTGGGGGACCCACGCTGGAGCAGTCCATTCCTGAAGGACTGCACCCCATGGAAAGGACACGTGGAAAGAACCCACACTGGAGCAGTTCGTGAAGAACTGCAGCCTGTGGGAAGGACCCTTGTTGAAGAAGTTCGTGGAGGACTGTGTCCTGTGGGAGGGACCCCGCGCTGGAGCAGGAGAAGAAAGTGAGGAGGAAGGAGCAGCAGAGACAACGTGTGATGAACTGACCGCAACCCCCATTCCCCCATCCCCCTGTGCCGCTCGGGGGGAGGAGGTAGAAAATTCAGGAGTGAAGTTGAGCTTGGGAAGAAGGGAGAGGTGGGGGGAAGGTGTTTTAAGATTTGTTTTTATTTCTCATTACCCTACTCTGATTTGATTGGTAATAAATTAATTTCCCCGAGTCGAGTCTGTTTTGCCCATGACGGTAACTGTTGAGTGATTTCCCTGTCCTTATCTTGACCCATGAGCCTTTCGTCATATTTTTTCTCCCCCTGTCCAGTTGAGGAGGGGGGAGTGATAGAGTGGCTTGGTGGGGACCTGGTATCCAGCCAAGGTCAACCCACCACACCTGACAAGCCATCACAATTCAAGTGCCTTCTTCAGTCTGTAATTTCTGCATGCAAATCCCATACAAAATCAAAGAAAGTTTTGCTATAGATGTCAGGAAGTAGTTGATGAAAAATATCAGAATGCTGTATCTCTAGACAGATTGTGCAAAAGAAGCCTTGTATCTATTTCACTGTTTCATATATTCAACCTGGTTATTACTTCTATTGGGTATGAAACTGAGTGAAATCTTACCCATTAAGGTCCATAATAGAATTCACTCATAGTAACAACAATTTTAAAGAATACAAATGGAGGGAGGAAAGATTTGGGAGGGCTATTTTCTATGTCAATTTCTTCATGCAGTTGGCTTATTTTATTCACTGGCTTATTTTAGTCCTTTCCAGTGACTTGAAACAGTTAAGCTATGTTTAATGAGGATTCCTGCAAGGAAACTACAAAATCTACAAAAACTACACACTTCATTCCCTTTCCACTCTCATCAGTAATATATATGGTATTGAGTCTCTAAGAAAAGCTGCAAAAAGCACATCAGAAGACCAAATAGGGAAGTATTTCTTCCTCCTTCATAGCCCTCACCACTGTGTGCAACTCCTGGGATTCCTGGATGGTAATGCTGGGGAAAAGTGCTCAGTCTTGGTGAAGAATCCTGGGAAGTTGTAGGACTAAACAAAGTCTTTTCAGGTTTCTTCACTGTAGGAGAAGTCATACGCAACATTCACATTAGCCTAGAAGCCCAGTGTTACACTTCAGTACGCATCATTTTGTAAACTGAAAATATTTATGTTTACAACTCTTTATAAATCATTTTGTAACCCAACTCCCCTGTGACCAATAAACTAATTTTAAACTTTGCAACATGTTAATGAATATTATTCCACTGTTCTTTGTCCTGCAAAAAAATCTACATACCTTTTATGCCAGACAAGCCAAACAGTGAAGATATCTATGCCTTCAGAAACTCCCTAGATGCAGTCTTACAGAACATCACAATACTATCTGTTCCTTCAACAGCCACATATATTGCACTTTTTAATGGAACACCTACACTCAGGTGTGTAGGGTAATTGCCATACACATTCCATTTTATAGTATTTATTATTCTGTTATTTCAAAACCCATCCCATGCCCTTCCCAAAAGCACAATTAAACAATGTAACTTTGCTAAAAATAAAAGATACATATGTCTCACTAGTTCATATTTTCCATGTCTCAGGTGTGACCAATCAACAAACCCTTACAATGGAAGAAGGCTCAGAGTAGATGGGCACAGGCCATATGCTCATGAAGCTCAGAGAAGAATGCAGGCAGTGACCACAGCTGTTGTAAAGAAAGCTGAACTTCTCTCAACACAAAGGGGACCTGAGGGTGGCCTTTGTTTTAGATAAATGGCTGTATCAGTTGAGTGGATCAACTGGTTGTGTAAATGGCCTTCCCTGAAGTTAATCAAAAAGGTGTGAATGTCTTCCTGAGCTAGCCAGACCAGCATGGAGGAAGTGTGTATGAGTCTCAGCCCAACAAAGAGTATAAAAACTGAGCAACCAATAAAATGAACTTGGAAGAGAGCAATGAGCTCAAGCTGGCTTCAACCCATGTATTCCTTCCTGGTGATTGGGGATGCCCAGCGTTGTGACGGTGAGCATAGTTACGGGACTGGTTCGGCTACTTAGACCATGGGACTCACTTTGAGAAACCTGGTCTACTGGGGGCTGATGGGGTCCATCTGTCAGAGGAGGGGAAGAGCATCCTCAGTCATAGGCTTGCCAAGTTGGTGAAGAGGGCTTTAAACTAGAGATGCCGGGGGAGGGGAACCTCTGTTCATCCCACTCCTACCAGTTTGATGCCAGGGCCAGCAATAGATGCCCAGAGCCTGGAGAAGAATCACAGGTCAGCAGGAGAGCGCCTGAAGAGCAGCACAAAGGAACTCCAGCCAGTAAGACAGCTACATCGGGGGCCCAACTTAAATGCCTCTATGCAAACGCACGTAGCATGGGGAATAAGCAAGAGGAGTTAGAGACGTGCGCACGCCTGCAGGGCTACGACCTTATTGGCATCACGGAGACGTGGTGGGAGGGCTCCTATGCTTGGAGTGTTGGGACTGAGGGATACAGGCTCTTTAGGAAGGACAGGCAGGGGAGACGAGGAGGGGGTGTCGCCCTCTGTGTCAACGACCAGCTGGAGTGCATGCAGCTCTGCCTGGGGATGGATGAGGAGCTGACTGAGAGCTTATGGGTCAGGATCAAAGGGAAGGCAGGGACAGGTGACATTACGGTGGGGGTCTGCTACAGGCCACCTGACCAGGAAGACCGAGCGGATGAGGCCCTCTATAGACAGATGGGAGCAGCCTCACGCTCACAAGCCCTGGCCCTCATGGGGGACTTCAACCACCCCGACATCTGTTGGAGGGACAACGTGGCAGGGCATAAGCAATCCAAGAGATTCCTGGAGTGCACTGATGATAACTTCCTTCTCCAAGTGATAGAAGAGCCAACGAGGAGAGGTGCTATGCTGGACCTTGTTCTCACCAACAAGGAGGGGCTGTGTGGGGAATGTGAAGCTCAAGGGCAGCCTGGGCTGCAGTGACCATGAAATGGTGGAGTTCAAGATCCTGAGGGCACCGAGGAGGGCGCACAGCAAGCTCACTACCCTGGACTTCAGGAGAGCAGGCTTTGGCCTCTTCAGGGATCTGCTTGGTAGAGTGCCATGGGACAAAGCCCTGGAGGGAAGAGGGGCCCAAGAAAGCTGGGTAATATTCAAGGATCACCTCCTCCAAGCTCAGGAGCGATGCATCCCAACAAAGAGGAAGTCAGGCAAAAACGCCAGGAGGCTTGCATGGATGAACAAGGAGCTCCTGGGCAAACTCCAACACAAAAAGGAAGCCTACAGAGGGTGGAAGCAAGGACAGGTAGCCTAGGAGGAATACAGAGAAATTGTCCGAGCAGCCAGGGATCAGGTTAGGAAAGCTAAAGCCCTGATAGAATTAAATCTGGCCAGGGACGTCAAGGGCAACGAGAAAAGATTCTATAGGTATGTCGGGGATAAAAGGAAGACGAGGGAAAATGTGGGCCCTCTCCGGAATGAAACAGGAGACCTGGTTACCCAGGATACGGAGAAGGCAGAGGTACTCAATGACTTTTTTGCCTCGGTCTTCACGGGCAAGTGCTCGAGCCTCACCGCCCAAGATGCAGAAGGCAAAGGCAGGGACTGGGAGAATGAAGAGCCACCCACTGTGGGAGAAGATCAGGTTCGAGACCATCTAAGGCACCTGAAGGTGCACAAGTCCATGGGACCCGATGAGATCCATCCGCGGGTCCTGAAGGAACTGGCGGATGAAGTTGCTAAGCCACTATCCATCGTATTTGAGAAGTGGTGGCAGTCTGGTGAAGTTCCCACTGACTGGAAAAGGGGAAACATAACCCCCATTTTTAAAAAGGGAAAAAAGGAAGACCCAGGGAACTACAGGCCAGTCAGTCTCACCTCTGTGCCTGGGGAGATCATGGAACAGATCCTCCTGGACGCTATGCTAAGGCACGTGGAGGACAGGGGGGTGATTCGAGACAGCCAGCATGGCTTCACCAAGGGCAAGTCCTGCCTGACCAACCTAGTGGCCTTCTAAGATGGAGCGACTACATCAGTGGACACGGGAAGGGCTACAGATGTCGTCTATCTGGACCTCTGAGGCCTTTGACACGGTCCCCCACAACATCCTTCTCTCTAAACTGGAGAGGTATGGAGTTGATGGGTGGACTGTCCGGTGGGTGAGGAATTGGTTGGATGGTCGCATCCAGAGGGTAGTGGTCAACGGCTCAATGTCCAGATGGAGGTTGGTGACGAGTGGCATCCCGCAGGGGTCCGTATTGGGACCAGTACTGTTTAATATCTTCATCAATGACATAGACAGTGGGATCGAGTGCACCCTCAGCAAGTTTGCAGATGACACCAAGCTGAGTGGTGCGGTTGTCACGCCAGAGGGACGGGATGCCATCCAGAGGGACCTGGACAAGCTCGAGAAGTGGGCCTGTGTGGACCTGTGTGAACCTCATGAGGTTCAACAAGGCCAAGTGCAAGGTCCTGCACCTGGGTCGGGGCAACCCCCAGTATCAATACAGGCTGGGGGATGAAGGGATTGAGAGCAGCCCTGCCGAGAAGGACTTGGGGGTACTGGTGAAGGAAAAGCTGGACACGAGCCAGCAATGTGCGCTCGCAGCCCAGAAGGCCAACCGTATCCTGGGCTGCATCAAAAGAAGCGTGGCCAGCAGGTCGAGGGAGGTGATTCTGCCCCTCTACTCTGCTCTGGTGAGACCCCACCTGGAGTACTGTGTCCAGCTCTGGAGCCCTCAGCATAAGAAAGACACGGACCTGTTGGAGCGGGTCCAGAGGAGGGCCACAAAAATGATCAGGGGGATGGAACACCTCTCCTATGAAGAAAGGCTGAGAGAGTTGGGGTTGTTCATCCTAGAGAAGAGAAGGCTTCGGGGAGACCTTATTGCAGCCTATGAGTACTTAAAGGGGGCTTATAAGAAAGGTGGCAGCAAACTTCTTAGCAGGGCCTGTTGTGACAGGAGAAGAGGGAATGGCTTTAAACTAAAGGGGGGTAGATTTAGACTAGATATAAGGAAGACATTTTTTCCGCTGAGGGTGGTGAAACACTGGAACAGGTTGCCCAGAGAGGTGGTGGATGCCCCATCCCTGGAAACATTCAAGGTCAGGCTGGACGGGGCTCTGAGCAACCTGATCTAGTTGAAGATGTCCCTGGCCACGGCAGGGGGGTTGGACTAGATGACCTTTAGAGGTCCCTTCCAACCCAAACTATTCTATGATTCTATACAGAGACCGGTAATGGGAATCACATTTGTATTGTGGTCCAACTGTATATTGCAATTGCTATAATTGTGTTGTGATTTCAGTATATTGCTGTATCACACTGCTAAATCAAAATCCCATGTAACATCAAATATATTCAAATAAGTAAATTTTGCATTAAAACATTAAACCCTCCTTGTGTGGAATACCTAAAAGAAGCTGGTCAGAGAGTATTGGACTCTGACATCAAGTAAGGTCTTCCTACCTCTTCCATTTTCCATATCAACAATAAACATCTCTTTAGGGCTCACTGTGTGAAAATAACACAATAGCTTTGACAAATGAAAAATTTCTACTATATAAGATTATTGGTACTACATAAAGTAAACACTGTATTCTGTCTGAAATTTTAATTAATTAAAATGTATTTGTACTTTGAAGCAAATTAAGTTATTCGGTTTCTAAGTTAATTATAACATTTATTTATAGGGCACACATCAGCATCATATATGAGTTCAATTTCAAATCAATGAGACTAACATATTCATACATATTTTACTGGATAGTAGCTATGTTGTATCTGACTTTCCTACATGGATTATGCTACTCTTATCCTTAGTGTGATATTCTGACTTTTAATATTAGCACACTACATTGTACTATTCTTGGAGACATTAAATCTTAGAAGTTGAAGATAGGTTTGCCCTGTAAAATGCGAGTGCCCTAATGATAGTAAATTCAGCCAGTGCTTTCTGAACTGACTGGAAGTTAAGTGTTAATATTGACCTAGAATGCCTTACCTAACTCAGCACCTCTCTACCTGAGAGACTGCTTTGTCTCTGCCACTCTTCCACAGTTGAGGCCTGTGAAGGCACTGGCACCTAGATGCTCTAGAATAATGATCACAATTCCCCTTCATCCCTTCCATTTTCTGCTCAAATGACAGCCCCAGCTTCTTCATGTAAGACCCTAGTTTCATCTAAGAACAAGGATCTTTTCACTATTTCACAACAGAGGTATGTTTTTAGAAAACATAGGACAAAATTAATCAGTTATCACCTTTGTACTGTGGTTCTAATGTGTGCGCATACGCTATCACTGAAAAAACATTCCAATGTTATTTTCTGGGGGAAAAAAAAGGAAAAGACAAGTGTGCCTGAATAGCTTGTAGTTACAGCCTTTCAGTAGTATACTGTGTTCAGCAGTATTTGTCACATACCTTACCAATAATCAAACACCCTGATAAAATTCTTTCTGGGACACAATTTCATTATACCACATGTAGATTATTGCAAGAGTGAGAATATAAAAAGAGTTAAATTTTATTACTAATTTAAAATACTGCAGGAAAATTTCCCTAAGGAAAAATTAAACTACAGATTGGAGGTAAAAACTCTTTCACTTATGAAAAACCACATTCAGCAAAAGAACTCTTGAAAGAATTAATTGCCTAGCTCCTGCTTAGAAGTTTTGCATATGTCTGCACCTCTGATTTCTGAAATGAAACAGAGATTTAATTTATTTGCTGACTGTTACTTCATTAAAAAAATGCAAAAGTTGTTGGATTTTTTTAAACAAAATTATTTTAGCTGCTTTAAAGAAGAATGCTATATGAACTGCAATGTAATGAGGATACCTATTAAATTTGAAAATAATTTACTGAAAAGGAGATTTGTAGCTATTATAACCCTAGTATTTTACTTTAAAGCTATGCCATTTTTCCTGCTTTCACTTTAGAGCAATGAGAATTCTAGTCAGTATATACAGGACAGCATAAATTACAAAGCAAATGCATCAAACTCTTCTACCACAGAAGACTCTTTCTTTACCAAGGTGAATGCTACTGATAGTAATACAAAATTCTGCACTGCCAGAAAATACCCATTACCTACCAAAACAAACTTTAATGTATACTGCACAGCACAGTGAAGTACCTTCAGAAAGATGTCATCTATAGAATACACAACTGTAAAGAATGAAAGGCTGAAATACGTGTAGCAGTTTCTTTGTTAAAACAATGTACTTTGCATCATAATGGCACATTCATGTTCTATTCACAGAAAAAAAACCTAGATAAAACCATTTACAACATGCTGTTCATACAATTCTAGTGAAAGTGTGGAAGCTACGAAGTCCATAACATTACTAACAAGGCATCAGACATCCCTTCATACTACAGTTTCAAACAAACTGGTCCTTTCTAGGAGGCAATACCTGAGTTAATTTCTGATGCCAGAGTATATTCTATCTACAAACATTACATTCAGCTGAGACTGACTCTCCACTGCCTCACACCTTGTGGGGTAGCTTACTAAGATTTTTACTTATTTCAGATAGGTGTAAGATCATGTCCACTGTGCTCAGCAGAATTAGTCTCATGCATGAGAAGGCGGCTCGGCACTGAGGTTGGCTGAGAACCAAGAATTCTAGAAACCAAAAAATGTTAATTAATATCCTTCACAGAAGGACCTTTTGACATTGTGACATTTTATTTTTTTGAAAGATGGACATGTCTGAACAACTTGATATCTAAAATGCTTAATGCCTGGGATAGAGAAGCCCACACTTGTATTCCTGTTCAACATCAGGCAGAGATCAGGCTTTGAGTCTAGCTCTTCCATATTTCATGTCAACGTGCTGACCACTGGTTTATTAGCTAATCTAGAGTCTCTCTTCCTCACCATAAATTTCATCTGAGACCAAAGAAAAGCCTGCCTAATATTTTTTTGCTGATGAAATGGATTTATTTCCATGAAAAATTAAATTTTGAAAAATCAATGTTTTCTAGGGCTGAAAATCATCAAAACACTCCTGATCAGTTTACTTGGTACCTTTCTGAGACAGGTATAGAAATCCTAGGTGTTATAACACATGTACATTCTCTTTTGAGAGAGAGAGAGGGTGAGCTCTTAGGTGAAAATATAAACATACTGGGTGACAGTTTGAAGAGAGAGACTCTCTTCAAGTTTAAAAAGATTCTCTTAATTTTATTTTTGATTTTACATCAACTTCAGAACAAATATTTTTATATGTAAATTTTATACTGGAGCAAAATATTTCAACATATAAACATTCAGTAATCTCCCATCTTCGAATCAACCTATTCAGCTCCAAGAATATTTTCACAGGCACACCTCTGATACTGGGTAATCCAGTCTATCAAACTGTGACACTGGTTTCCCTTCCAGCACCCATGCCCAAAGACAATCAAAAAGCATGCTATGCTTTTTTGCTGTTTCCAGCAGGCAAACCATTTTATTGCATTATGTTTGGTGATGAGTGGTAAAAGAGAGAAGAAAACTGAAGAGTTTCCTGCAATGCTATTTTCAGTACTACAGCTGGAGAGAAAACACTTGGAAAACATTGCACTTTAGGAAAGTTATGACAAAATGGGAATCAATTTCTTAAAGCATCAAATGAATTACTTTATTTGTCATTCTCTAATAATCCTTTCTATTCAATTTCATTATTTTATTTCCGGTGTTCAAAATGTATTGTGATACCTGAGAGGAAAGTGATGCAAGAACTTTCAGCTGACTGTAAGATCATGAGAGCCAGAAATCCTTTAATCTGGGCAAGCAGATCAACCTTCTAATCCCCACCTACAAGCAAACTTTCCAGAGTACTGAATTCTATTGTCACTCTGTTGCTCTTTACAGTCCTCAAATTTTAACAGATTTATTAACCTCAATAGCATTTCCTTTCATAAACATAGAAGGGTTCTATCTATATGTCCTTATATGTCCCAGAATATCAAATAACAAAAACATTCTTCAATACAGACAACTTGTAGGATGCTTTTTATTCCTGTGGATGATCAACTGCATAAAGATCATAGAATGGTTTGGGTTGGAAGGGACCTTTAAAGATCATCTAGTTCCAACCCCCCTGCCACGGGCAGGGACATCTTTCACTAGATCAGGTTGCTCAAAGCCCCGTCCAACCTGACCTTGAACACTTCCAGGGAGGGGGCATCCACAACTTCTCTGGGCATTCTGTTCCAGTGCCTCACCACCCTCATCATAAATAATTTCTTCCTTATGTCCAATCTAAATCTGCTCTCTTTCAGTTTAAAACTGTTGCCCCTTGTCCTGTCATTACAGGCCCTGGTAAAAAGTCTCTCTTCATCTTTCTTATAAGCTCCCTTGAAGTATTGAAAAGCCGCAATAAGGTCTTCCCGGAGCCTTCTCTCCTCCAGGCTGAACAACCCCAACTCTCTCAGCCTTTCCTCATAGGAGAGGTGTTCCATCCCCCTGATCATTTTCGTGGCCCTCCTCTGGACCCGCTCTAACAGGTCCATGTCTTTCCTGTGCTGAGAACTCCAGAGCTGGACGCGGTACTCCAGGTGGGGTCTAACAAGAGCAGAGCAGAGGGGGAGAATCACCTCCCTCGACCTGCTGGCCATGCCTCTTTTGATGCAGCCCAGGATACAATTGGCTTTTTGGGCTGCAAGCGCACATTGACAGCTCATATCTATTTTTTCATCTACCAATATTCCAATATTCTGAAGAGATGGACAACTAAATATCTTGATTATATTAAAGTATCCTCATTTTTACTGATAAAAAGTAAAACAGTTCAATACAGTTCTTCAAATGTTAAAAATATATACACTAGCATTTTAAAAGTATAATTCCACTGCATTGTTATTTAATTTAGGATATTTTGAAATTTGCATACATTTCTTAAAATTAATATTTTGTAATTTTTTAATTAGTTGAGTAAAACAAATGTATCATAAAACAGGGCAAAATGGAGGATGTGGGGGTCAGATTATAGGTTTAAAGTTGAATATATACACATAAAAGCCATATCCCAGAGTAGTTTCAAAAATGTGTAACAGTACGACAGGACATACAGACTTAATGCTCAACAGTTATTTGATGGTATCACATGACATGTAAATAATTATCTGCAATGTCAAAGACTTTCTTTCTGTTTAAATTTACATTTATTCCCACTAAAATGACTCTGAAACTATGGCAAGCTAACTTGCAAGAACAGCAGGTGATAATTCTGCATCCATTTCCTACAAACCTCCCATCCTGAAGAATGGCAACTTTCTTCTTCATCTGAATGTAATAGCAAACTTAGCAATGAACTTACTGATTGCCACACTGTAATCTAATGTGTTATTCATAATCACAGAATGGTTGAGATATGAAGGGACCTCTGGATATCATTTAATCCAAACCCCTATTCAAAGCAGGGTCAACTAGAGCAGGTTGCCCAGAACTGTGTCCAATCAAGGAAATGCCAAGGAATATTGCCAAGGATGGAGACTCTACAACCTCTCTGGGCAACCTGTTCCAGTGCTTGGTCACCCTCACAGTAAAATGTTTTTTTCTTATGTTTAAGTGGAATTGCCTGTATTTCAATTTGTGCCCATTGCCTCTGGTCCTGTCACTGGACACCACTGAGGAGAGTCTGGCTCCATCTGGCCCCCTCCCATCAGGTTTTATACACATTGATAAGATTCCCCCTGAGCTTTCTCTTCTCTAGGCTAAACAGTTCCAGCTCTCAACCTCTCCTTGTATGATAGATGCTACAGTCCCTTAATCATCCCCATGTCACTGCAGTGGAGTGTCGTGGTTTAACTAACTTCAGTCAGCAACTGAGCACCACACAGCCGCTCGCTCACTCTCCCCTGCCCCGGGTGGGATGGGGGAGAGAATTGGAAGAGTAGAAGTGAGAAAACTCGTAGGTTGAGATAAAAACAATTTAATAATTGAAATAAAATAAAATATTACTACTAATAATAATAATAAGAAGAATATACAAAGCAAGTGATGCACAATGCAATTGCTTACCACCTGCCGACCGATACCCAGCCAGTCCCCGAGCAGCGGCCCCCCCGGCCAGCTTTCCCCAGTTTATGTACTGAGCATGACGTCACATGGTATGGAATATCCCTTTGGCCAGTTTGGGTCAGCTGTCCTGGCTGTGCCCCCTCCCAGCTTCTTGTGCACCTCCAGCCTTCTCAGTCAGTAGAGCATGGGAAGCTGAAAAGTCTTTGACTAGTGTAAGCACTACCTAGCAACAACTAAAACATCAGTGTGTGATCAACATTGTTCTCACCCTAAATCCAAAACACAGCACTATACCAGCTACTAGGAAGAAAATTAACTCTATCCCAGCCGAAACCAGGACATGGAGTCATTCCAGTATGTCCATGTCTCTCTTGTATGAGGGAGCCCAGAATTGGACACAGTACTCCAGATGCAGCCTCACCAGTGCTGAGTAGAGGGGAAGTATAACCTCCATCGACCTGCTGACAATGCTCTTCGTAATGCAGCCTAGGATGCTGTTGGCGGCCTTTGTGGCAAGGGCACATTGCTGACTCGTGTTCAGATTGTTGTCCACCAGGACCCCCAGGTCTTTTACAATAAAGCTGCTTTGCAGCTGGGTGGCCCCCAGCATATACTGGTGCATGAGGTTATTCTTCCCCAGGTGCTGGACTTGCCATTTCCCTTTGTTGAACTGCATGAGGTTTCTGTCAGCCCATTTGTCCACCCTGTTGAGGTTTCTTTGAATAGCAGCAAACTGATCTGGTGTATCAAACACTCCTTCCAATTTGGGGTCATCAGCAAACTTGCTGAGGGTTTACTCTGCCCCTTCATCCAGGTCATTAACAGAGAGGTTAAACAGTATTGGCCCCAGTATCGACCTCTGGGGTACACCACTAGTGAGTGGCCTCCAGCTGGACATGGTGTCACTGATCACAACCCTCCAAGCCTGGCAGTTCAGTCAGTTTTCAATCTACCTCACAGTCTATTTATCTAGTCCATACTTGTGGGGATTAAGTGGCACGGACTCTGGAAGGCAGCAACCAAAGACCTTTATTGCTCTTTGTTAGCATCTTTTATAGCAAGCAGAAGTGTACACGCGCTACCTGCAGCTTGCAGATAGGTTATAGCCTTGTGTTCACGTGCATCTATGCTCTAGCAGATTGGCCCGTTCTTCCTGATCATGCGAAATGCCCTCATGGCCTTTATCTTGTTTTTCTCCTTCCAGCTGTACATTCCTTTCTCCATTATCTTCTGCTTATGTGCCTTCTCATGCCAGGTGGTACAGTGTTTGCTCATTAAAATCAAACTCAGGAATGTCCATTAGTGAGATTCCCATCCCCACATCTCCCCCTTTTTGTTTTACTAGAAACACTGCTGAAACCAATCTTTCAATCATTTTTTGCATACCTTGTAACAGACATGGCACACAAACCAAAATGCATATAAACACTACTACGCATATCCCTCCTAGCTTGGCTAGTCCTTTTAACCAGCCATGAGGAGGAGCTGTCTGATACCCGCAAGTCTGCAAACGCAGCAGCCAGGGGGTCTTTCTCCCCGGCCACTCCCCCATCATTCACCGGAACGGATGGGGTGGCTGGGCACGCCGGGCCCGGGGGAACCGGGACCAGCGGGTCAGGGGCAGTGGCCGCTGCCACCGCTTGATGGGCGGCGCGGTCGGTCTTTAACTGCTTTAGCGAATCTGCTATCAGTTGCCGCGTAGTCTGCAGGTTTTTGGGGTTTTTTTGGGTTTTTTTTCTTCTTTTTCATCGCCACGTCAAAAAAGGACTGTCGTGGTTTAACCTCAGTCGGCAACTAAGCACCACACAGCAGCTCGCTCTCTCCCCGCCAGTGGGATGGGGGAGAGAATCGGAAGGGTAAAAGTGAGAAAACTCGTGGGTTGAGATAAAGACAGTTTAATAGGGAAAGCAAAAGCTGCGCATGCAAGCAAAGCAAAACAAGGAATTCATTCACTACTTCCCATCGGCAGGCAGGTGTTCAGCCATTTCCAGGAAAGCAGGGCTCCATCACATGTAACAGTTACTTGGGAAGACAAACGCCATCACTCCGAACGTCCCATAACAAATCCCCGGCTTTATCCCAAGTCTCTACACGAAAGGCTGTTGCTGAGTCCGGTGGAATCCTTTTTCTTTTTAGCCATGCAAGCAACAGGCAGAGGGTATAGTCATCATACTTAATCCCATGCTTCTCTAATAGCTTCTTAAGAATACATAGTATAGATTCCTCCTCCTTCGTTAGTTGCGATCCCATTCTTAAGTTCCCAGCTGCTCACCTCTGCTCCAATGAGGCGATGATTCAAAGTTCCGGCTCCAGCTCTTCCCTGAGACTGCTCTGTCTCCCGCTGGCTGTTGTTCGTTCAGCTGGCTCCCCACCGGTGCTCAGCTCCAGCATTCTCTGCTCCAACGAGGCGATGATTCAAAGTTCCGGTTCCAGCTCTTCCCTGAGACTGCTCCGTCTCCCGCTGGCTGTTGTTCGTTCAGCTGGTTCCCCACCGGTGCTCAGCTCCAGCATTCATGCCCCACGTTGGGCGCCATTTGTGGGGATTAAGCGGCACGGACTCTGGAAGGCAGCAACCAAAGACCTTTATTGCTCTTTGTTACCATCTTTTATAGCAAGCAGAAGTGTACACGCGCTATCTGCAGCTTGCAGATAGGTTATAGCCTTGTGTTCACGCGCATCTATGCTCTAGCAGATTGGCCCGTTCTTCCTGATCATGCGAAATGCCCTCATGGCCTTTATCTTGTTTTTCTCCTTCCAGCTGTACATTCCTTTCTCCGTTATCTTCTGCTTATGTGCCTTCTCATGCCAGGTGGTACAGTGTTTGCTCATTAAAATCAAACTCAGGAATGTCCATTAGTGAGATTCCCATCCCCACACATACTTCATTAGTTTTTCTATGAGGATGACTGTCCTGGTTTCGGCAGGGATAGAGTTAATTTCTTTTCTAGTAGCTGGTACAGTGTTTTGGATTTAGGATGAGAACAAAGTTGATAACGCACCGATGTTTTAGTTGTTGCTAGGTAATGCTTACACTAGCCAAGGACTTTTCAGCTTCCCATGTTCTACCGACTGAGAAGGCTGGAGGTGCACAAGAAGCTGGGAGGGGGCACAGCCAAACTGGCCAAAGGGACATTCCATACCATGTGACGTCATGCTCAGTACATAAACTGGGGAAAGCTGGCCGGGGGGGGCCGCTGCTCGGGGACTGGCTGGGCATCGGTCGGCAGGTGGTGAGCAATTGTACTGTGCATCACTTGCTTTGTGTATTATTATTATTATTATCATTTTATTTCAATTATTAAACTGTTTTTATCTCAACCCACGAGTTTTTCTCACTTGTGCTCTTCCAATTCTCTCCCCCATCCCACCGGGGGTGGGGGGAGTGAGCGAGCGGCTGCGTGGTGCTTAGTTGCCAACTGAAATTAAACCACGACAGTCCTTTTTGGCGCCCAACGTGGGGTTCGAAGGGTTTGAGATAATAACAGCTTAACCGGAGTGTATTAAAGAACTTAAATATCTGTTAGTAGTTGTGGGTCACAATGTTGGTTTCTCTGTTCTCGATATTGATTTGTATAATCTGCATCGCGCTCTTTTTCCTGCTGTACATGTTAAAGATTGGTGTTGGGTTTTGCAGTTTGCTGTGGTCTGCAGTGAGTGGTGATGTCTCACTTGTGAGGTTTGTTTTTAGAACATTGACCTTGACGTTAGTGTGGTATGTAAACTTCGCAATGAAGCCGTTACTGTACCACGGAGACCATTTCGTGGAGACAACTAGCAATTACAGTGACTTTTCTGAGAGTTTTTTTACGGAGGAAATACAGAATGGCAGTGTCACTACCTTCTTCTATAATGTTTCCTCCTTCATTACAGTAATTTTTCAGTATTTTGAACATCCTTGGGCAGTTAAGATACTTCCATTGGTACTTCTTGGGAATACTGTTTCGGTTTTGTCTAAAGTTGGTAAGCAATTTAAGAATATCATCCAGAGATCTGCCCCAAGGCTGAATAATTATGAGTGGCAGGGTGTGTGGGACAAGATGGGCAAGTACCTAGGCCAATGGGCACCCCCAGTGTTTTGGAACTTCACCCCTGAGCAAGTGCAGAATCCTGAAAAGTTAGTAGAATATTTGGAAAAAGTATGCTGTCACCCTGGCAACTCCAGAGAGATGCAGCTCATTGCAACGTGCTGGGGCCTGGCCCATGCCTACCAAGCCCTGTTCAACACCATTCAGTACCCTCAAAGGGAAGAGAAGGTCTCTGGCTCTGACGGTAAAACGACACGCACTGCGGCCACTCAGACCCGGGCAACGCGCCCTGCGGCCACTCCGACCCCAGCGACACGCCGTGCAGCCACTCAGACCCCGGCAACAGGCCCTGCAGCCACTCCGACCCCAGCAACATGCTCTGCAGCTACTCAGACGCCGGCAACAGGCCCTGCGGCCACTCAAACCCGGGCAACACGCACTACGGCCACTCCAACCCCGGCGACATGCACTGCAGCCACTCAGACCCCGGCGACATTCACTGCGGCCACTCAGACTCCAGTGACATGCACTTGCACAGCGGCCACTCCAACCCCGGCGACATGCACTGCGGCCACTCAGACCCCAGCGACATGCACTGAGGCCACTCAGACCCCGGCGACATGCACTGCGGCCACTCCAACCCCGGCAACAGGCCCTGCGGCCACTCAGACTCCGGTGACATGCACGTGCACTGTGGCCACTCCAACCCCGGCAACAGGCCCTGCGGCCACTCAGACTCCGGTGTCATGCACTTGCACAGCGGTCACTCCAACCCCGGCAACAGGCCCTGCGGCTACTCGGACTCCGGTGACATGCACTTGCACTGCGGCCACTCCAACCCCGGCGACATGCACTGCGGCCACTCCAACCCCGGCAACAGGCCCTGTGGCTGAACCAAAGAACCAGCCTGTGCCGGTATCAGTCGCCCCTGTACACAAGAAGAAATTTTGGAAGCGGAAGTCGGCTCGTTTAGTAAGGGAGGAAGAAGCTTCTTCTAAAAGGGAACCGGAGGAAGAACTGTACGACTACCCTGGAGAAGGGCCATCACGAGAACGGGAGGAGGAGAGCCGGCCGCTGATCAGGGAGGAGGAAGAGGAAGAACTCATAAACGAGGCAGTGACCACCCGATCTCTATCCCTGAGTGAGCTGCGAGATATACGAAAAGATTTCAGCCGTCGTCCAGGTGAGCATATTGTCACCTGGCTGCTCCGATGCTGGGATAATGGGGCCAGTAGCCTGGAATTAGAGGGTAGGGAAGCCAAGCAGCTGGGATCCCTTTCTAGGGAAGGGGGCATTGATAAAGCAATTGGAAAAGGGACACGTATCCTCAGCCTTTGGAGGCGACTCCTGTCAAGCGTGAAGGAAAGGTATCCCTTTAAGGAAGATGTCATATGTCGCCCAAGCAAATGGGCCACCATGGAGAAGGGTATCCAGTTTCTGAGAGAATTAGCTGTGCTGGAGGTGATTTATGATGACATGAACAATGAACAACTATCCAAAGATCCAGATGAAGTCAAGTGCACACGACCCATGTGGCGGAAGTTTATAAGGAGCTCACCATCATCATACGCCAATTCATTGGCAGTGATAACCTGGAAAGATGGAGAGGAACAAACAGTGGATGAATTGGCTGGTCAACTCCGGCAATACGAGGAAAGTCTTTCTTCCTCCCTCGTCTCGGCTGTGGAGAAACTGTCCGAAAAACTGTCCCGGGAGATCCAGCAATTCAGAGAGGATAGGTCCTACTCCCCACCTGTACGGACCAGTATCTCGGCTATTAGAAGTAAGCGTTCTTTTGCTCAAGAGAGAGAATATAAAGGGTACACACCACGGGGCACCCTATGGTTTTATCTGCGTGACCACGGAGAGGACATGAGGAAGTGGGATGGGAAACCTACTGCAGCCCTAGGGGCACGGGTACATGAATTGCAAGGGAAAACAATCACAGAAAGAGGTTCTTCCAGGAAAATTGCTGCTCCAGTTTCCAGCGGGCAGTTCCCCAGAGAGAGTAGAAGGGCTGATCTTACTCTTGATCTTAATAAAGAAACTTCTGACTCATACGTACAAGAAATGAGAAACGAGTACTGTGATGAGGATTAGAGGGGCCCTGCCTCCAGCCAGGGGGAGGAAAGGGACAACCGGGTTTACTGGACTGTGTGGATTCGGTGGCCTGGCACGTCAGACCCACAGAAGTATAAGGCTCTGGTAGACACCGGTGCACAGTGTACCCTAATGCCATCAAGATATATAGGAACAGAACCCATCTATATTTCTGGGGTGACGGGGGGATACCAACAGCTAACTGTATTGGAAGGGGAAGTGAGTCTAACTGGGAACGGGTGGCAGAAGCACCCCATTGTGACTGGCCCAGATGCTCCGTGCATCCTTGGCATAGACTACCTCAGGAGAGGGTATTTCAAGGACCCAAAAGGGTACCGGTGGGCTTTTGGTATAGCTGCCTTGGAGACGGAGGAAATTAAACAGCTGTCCACCTTGCCTGGTCTCTCGAAGGACCCCTCTGTTGTGGGGTTGCTGAAGGTCGAAGACCAACAGGTGCCAATTGCTATCACCACAGTGCACCGGCGGCAATATCGCACCAACCGAGACTCCTTGATTCCCATCCATAAGCTGATTCGTCGACTGGAGAGCCAAGGAGTGATCAGCAAGACCCGCTCACCCTTTAACAGTCCTATATGGCCAGTGCGGAAGTCTAATGGAGAGTGGAGACTAACAGTAGACTATCGTGGCCTAAATGAAGTCACGCCACCCCTGAGTGCTGCTGTGCCAGACATGCTAGAACTTCAATACGAACTGGAGTCAAAGGCAGCCAAGTGGTATGCCACAATTGGTATTGCTAATGCATTTTTCTCAATCCCTTTGGCAGCAGAGTGCAGGCCACAATTTGCTTTCACTTGGAGGGGCGTCCAGTACACCTGGAACTGACTGCCCCAGGGGTGGAAACACAGCCCCACCATTTCCCATGGACTGATCCAGACTGCACTAGAACAGGGTGGAGCTCCAGAACACCTGCAATACATTGATGACATCATTGTGTGGGGCAACACAGCAGGAGAAGTTTTTGAAAAAGGGAAGGAAATAGTCCAAATCCTGCTGAAGGCCGGTTTTGCCATAAAACAAAGTAAGGTCAAGGGACCTGCACAGGAGATCCAATTTTTAGGAATAAAATGGCAAGATGGACGTCGTCAGATCCCAATGGATGTGATCAACAAAATAACAGCCATGTCTCCACCAACTAGCAAAAAGGAAACACAAGCTTTCTTAGGCGTCGTGGGTTTTTGGAGAATCCACATTCCAAATTACAGTCTGATTGTAAACCCTCTCTATCAAGTGACCCGAAAGAAGAACGATTTCAAATGGGGCCCTGAGCAACGACAAGCTTTTGAACAAATTAAACGGGAGATAGTTCACACAGTAGCCCTGGGGCCAGTCTGGGCAGGGCAAGATGTAAAAAATGTGCTCTACACCGCAGCCGGGGGAACGGCCCTACCTGGAGCCTCTGGCAGAAAGCACCAGGGGAGACTCGAGGTCGACCCCTAGGGTTTTGGAGTCGGGGCTACAGAGGATCCGAGGCCCGCTATACTCCAACTGAAAAAGAGATATTGGCAGCATATGAAGGGGTTCGAGCTGCTTCGGAAGTGATCGGCACTGAAGCACAGCTCCTCCTGGCACCCCGACTGCCGGTGCTAGGCTGGATGTTCAGAGGGAGGGTCCCCTGTACACATCATGCAACTGATGCTACGTGGAGTAAGTGGGTCGCACTGATCACACAACGGGCTCGAATAGGAAACCCCAGTCGCCCAGGAATCCTGGAAGTGATCATGGATTGGCCAGAGGGCAAAGATTTTGGAATATTGCCAGAGGAGGAGGTAACGCGTGCTGAGGAGGCCCCACTGTATAATGAACTACCAGAAAATGAGAAGCAATATGCCCTGTTCACTGATGGGTCCTGTCGTCTTGTGGGAAAGCATCGGAGGTGGAAAGCTGCTGTGTGGAGTCCTATGCGACAAGTTGTAGAAACTGCTGAAGGAGAAGGTGAATCGAGCCCATTTGCAGAAGTAAAGGCCATCCAGCTGGCTTTAGACATTGCTGACCGAGAAAAGTGGCCAGTGCTCTATCTCTAGACTGACTCATGGATGGTGGCAAATGCCCTGTGGGGGTGGTTGCAGCAATGGAAGCAGAGCAACTGGCAGCGCAGAGGCAAACCCATCTGGGCTGCCGCATTGTGGCAAGATATTGCTGCCCGGGTGGAGAACCTGGTTGTAAAAGTCCGTCACGTAGATGCTCACGTACCCAAGAGTCGGGCCACTGAAGAACATCAAAATAACCAGCAGGTGGATCAGGCTGCTAAGATTGAAGTGGCTCAGGTGGATCTGGACTGGCAACATAAGGGTGAATCATTTCTAGCTCGGTGGGCCCATGACACCTCAGGCCACCAAGGAAGAGATGCAACATACAGATGGGCTCGTGATCGAGGGGTGGACTTGACCATGGACACTATTGCACAGGTTATCCATGAATGTGAAACATGCGCTTCAGTCAAGCAAGCCAAGCGGTTAAAGCCCCTCTGGTATGGAGGACGATGGCTGAAATATAAATATGGGGAGGCCTGGCAGGTTGATTATATCACACTCCCACAAACCCGCCAAGGCAAGCGCCACGTGCTTACAATGGTGGAGGCAACCACCGGATGGCTGGAAACATATCCCGTGCCCCATGCCACCGCCCGGAACACTATCCTGGGCCTGGAAAAGCAAGTCCTATGGCGACATGGCACCCCAGAAAGAATTGAGTCAGACAACAGGACTCATTTCCGAAACAACCTCATAGACCCCTGGGCCAAAGAGCATGGCATTGAGTGGGTATATCACATCCCCTATCATGCACCAGCCTCTGGGAAAATCAAACGATACAATGGACTGTTAAAGACTACGCTGAGAGCAATGGGTGGCAGGACGTTCAAACATTGGGATACGCATTTAGCAAAGGCCACCTGGTTAGTCAACACGAGGGGATCTGCCAATCGAGCTGGCCCTGCCCAGTCAGAACTTTTACGTACTGTAGATGGGAATAAAGTCCCTGTAGTGCACATAAAAAATATGCTGGGGAAGACAGTCTGGGTTATTCCTGCCTCAGGCAGAGGCAGACCCATCCATGGGATTGCTTTTGCTCAAGGACCTGGGTGCACTTGGTGGATAATGCGGAAGGATGGGGAAGTCCGATGTGTACCTCAAGGGGATTTGATTTTGGGTGAGAATAGCCAATGATCTGAATTATGTGATGTTAAGTACTAATTATAGTTATAATAGTTATACTAATAATACTCAGATATACTAATAATACTAATAATATTATATGCCATACTAATGTTATTACAATAAGAATCACCCAGACTAATGAAGAATAGCTTCGATGAAACCAAGCAAAGCACAGTGATGATGGTACCAGAACTGACTTCAACATGAAACAATCCAACACCACATACTGTCTCCATCTTTCCTGCCCTGGAAGATTATTATGACAGATGGAGCCCAAAGTCATGGACTAAATGAACTCACCGAACATTTTAGAGGGATGGCCCACAGACGAAGGGAATGATATCTCTGTGTGTGTGTGTGTATATATATATATATAAAAAAGGGGGTGGTGATTAATGAAAATGTACTGGAAAATATGAGACTTGAGCATGACGCAGATGGTATAGAATAAGGGGTGGATATTGTCCTGGTTTCGGCAGGGATAGAGTTAATTTCTTTTCTAGTAGCTGGTACAGTGTTTTGGATTTAGGATGAGAACAAAGTTGATAACACACCGATGTTTTAGTTGTTGCTAGGTAATGCTTACACTAGCCAAGGACTTTTCAGCTTCCCATGTTCTACCGACTGAGAAGGCTGGAGGTGCACAAGAAGCTGGGAGGGGGCACAGCCAAACTGGCCAAAGGGACATTCCATACCATGTGACGTCATGCTCAGTACATAAACTGGGGAAAGCTGGCCGGGGGGGCCGCTGCTCGGGGACTGGCTGGGCATCGGTCGGCGGGTGGTGAGCAATTGTACTGTGCATCACTTGCTTTGTGTATTATTATTATTATTATCATTACATTATTATTATCATTTTATTTCAATTATTAAACTGTTTTTATCTCAACCCACGAGTTTTTGTCACTTGTGCTCTTCCAATTCTCTCCCCCATCCCACCGGGGGTGGGGGGAGTGAGCGAGCGGCTGCGTGGTGCTTAGTTGCCGACTGAAATTAAACCACGAGAATGACAAAAAGCCTAACTAATGTTGGGAGATAAGCAACATGCACTACTCTCCCCTCATCCATCAAGCTTGTCATTTCAACATAGAAGGCTATGAGGTTGGTCAGGCATGATTTCCCCTTTGTAAATCTGTATTTGGCATATGTGGCAAGGTTCTAGTAGCCGGGGGCTGCAGTGATGGTCTCTATGGGAAAAGGTAAAAGAGGTATGGGGCTGCCCTGTGCCAGACACAGCTGGTTCCAGCCAGCTCAGTATCAGACCCACCACAGGACAAAGCTGAGCCAATCAGAGAAGTTTGTGGCACCTCTGTGAAAACATATTTAAGAAAGGGCCGTAAACACTGGACATGCAGAGGAGGGGAAAAAAGATTGAGAAACAACAGAGGGAACACCAAGGTCAGAGAAGGAGGAGGTGCTCCATGGTAGAGCAGATGTTCCCTGCAGCCTGTGGAGGACCCATGCTGGAGCAGAGTAAAAGTGTGAGAGGAAAGGAGTGGCAGAGAGACACTTTTATGTGCTGACTGTAAACACCACCACCCCATCCCCCCTGCACCACTAGGGAGGAGGAAAGAAGAGAGGAGTTTGGAGGGAAAGAGTGAAACCTAGCCTGGGAAGTGGGGGAGGAAACATGTTGTTTTAATGTTTGTCTTCTTGTTTCTCACTACCCAAATCTATTTTAATGGGCACTAAATTAAATTAATTTTCCCCAAGTTGAGTCTGTTTCACTTGTGACAGTAATTGGTAAGCAATCTTTATCTTGACTCACAAGCTTTCTCATCCTATTTTCTCCCTCTGTCCTGCTGAGGAGGGGGAGTGAGAGAGTGGCTGGGCGGGCATTTGGCTGTTAGCCAGGCTAACCCACCACAAAATCCATGCTTACTATTCCCAGTCACCTTCTTGTCTTTCATATGTTTGGAAAGGGTTTCCAGGTTTATTTGCTCCATCACCTTTCCAGGGAATCATTACTTGAAGTTAATTGGATCATTTCTTGTGAGTAAAAAAATAAAATATTTTTTCTCCATATTTTATTCTATTGGCATAATTATAGCCAACCATACCAAAAGTTTCATACTTCTGTGAGCCCACAAGACGCATCCCATGCCTTGGAGACCTGAAGGCAGTAATAGGCTTTGGAAGAGGTTCACAGGCAGGCAGTGACAATGTCTGCAGGGGATTTAGTGCTCCACTGTAAGCCAGGGCTGACCATTTAGCTGAGTTCCAGACTTGCCTTCATGCCTCCCTGCTGGCTCACTTCTTCCCAAAACTTCAGATTCCATTTACTCAAAAGCCTCTGTACCAGTACAGCCCAGTATCCTCAAGCCACACATGAACTGCTTATGAATTACTCATGGCTTAGCAGGTTGGCCACCTATGTATAATAAGGATGGATAAAAGGATACATTTAATGCTGATGACTTTAAAAATATAGCTAAGTGTCAGCCTGAAAATATTTACAAAGCTGTCTCCACATAAAACATACTATAATAAAGATATACTGGCATGTCCAAACCACAAGGAAGCTCAACATGCTAGGCATTACCATACAGAAAAGTAAATAACCCTCATCAAGTATCTGAAGTACACTCTAACTACTTCACTATTTTTTAACGCTTCAGAAACACTTGTCCATTTCATTATCTACCAATCCCTGTTAACAGATTTAATTCCAGTAGATAGGCTATGATAAAAAGAGCATCATGGGAGACTGTGGGAAAATCTAATTTTAAAAAGCCAAAAACATTATGGAAGCTTTAGAGTGTATTTTAGTCATTTATTAAATTGGTATAGGTAAATCGGAGAAAGTCATCCAAACTCCAAGGAAATATGCATAGCTACACCATCTTATTAGTGCTGAAAAGTACAAGGAACTTGGCCTAGCAAACAAAATCAATACTGTGACCTTAACTTCAAGAGTCAGAAAAAGAGTCAGGATTTCTAATATAAGAAAATTAAAGATGAATTTGAGATAAAATCATTTAGAAGAAGCTGTTTTAGAAATATTTATGTTAAAGCATCTTACTTCAGTGGTATTATAGCCAATATTTGTAATAGTTTGTGATAGTCTGTAATAGGCGTGATACATTAATTTACTTAGAGATCTGCCTGAGGAATGGTTTGGAATTCAACTTAAATAAAATCATTAACTGACACTAAAACATACTACTTTGAACAACTACAATTTCATGCTGTTTGCATGACAATAGTAGAAAAAAAAGCAAAATTAAGAACCACTTCAGATGTATCAGTGTATATACCATAGAAACAGATAATCTATGAGTAAAGATGAAAAAATAGACATACCTTGAAAAAGTGACAGTGTTTGGGCTAATTTTGTTCCTTCTCCCACAATAGCATGGATGCATGACAATTAGAAAAATAACAACATTGTTGTCTATAAATAATGAGGTATTGAATACCAGTCCTTCTGGTAACTCAAAATATTCTGCATCTCACAGATCAGGCACACATAGAAAATAATAGCCTATATGTTCTGATATCCTAAAGATCTGACCAGTGAAAAGTATACTAATAAAACTTCTGTTCAGTAATATCTGAATAGACCAAGGACATATAATAGCTACCAAATCAAATCTTGATTCCAATTTCATATACAGGACATGGAAATGTTATCATTGACTTTAGTTAAAGGATGTTTAGGGGCATTGTGAAGGTAGAAGGATGCTATCATATCATAGAATCATAGAATATCCTGAGTTGGAAGGGATCCACGAGGATCATCGGGTTCAACTCCTGACTCCACACAGGGCAACCTAAAAGTTAAACCATATATCTAAGAGTGTTGTCCAAACACTTCTTGAACACCGACAGGCTTGGGGCCATGACCACTTCCCCTGGGGAGCTTGTTCCAGTGCTTGACCACCCTCTCAGTGAAGAACTTTTTCCTAATATGCAATCTGAACTTCCCCTGATGCAGCTTTAAGCAATTCCCTCGCGTCCTATCACCGGGGATCAGAGAGAAGAGATCAGCACCTCCCTCTCCACTCCCCCTCATGAGGAAGTTGTAGACAGCAATGAGGTCACCCCTCAATCTCCTCTTCTCTAAGCTGAACAAACCTAGTATCCTCAGCCGCTCTTCATAAGTCATGCCCTCTAGGCCTTTCACCATCTTTGGTGCCCTCCTTTGGACACATTTGGACACATTCTAATATTTTTGTTTCTCATATTGTGGAGTCCAAAACTGCACACGGTACTCAAGGTGAGGCCGCATTAATGCTGAGTATAGTGGGACAATCACTTCTTTCGACCGGTTAGCTATACTGTGCTTAATGCACCCCAGGATATGGTTGGCCTTTTTGGCTGCCGGGGCACATTGTTGACTCATATTGAGCTTACCATCAACCAACCCCCCCAGATCCCTTTCTGCAGGGATGCACTCCAGCCTCTTGTCTCCCAATCTATATGTACATCCAGGATTACACCATCCCAGGTGCAGAATACGGCATTTGTCCTTGTTAAATTTCATACGGTTGGTGATTGCACAGCGCTCTAATCTATCAAGATCTCTCTGTAAGGTCTCTCTATCCTCGAGGGGATCAACGGCTCCTCCTAATTTAGCATTGTCGGCAAACTTACTTAGTGTGCACTCAACTCCTGTGTCCAGGTCATTGATAAAAACATTGAAGAGAACTGGCCCTAAAATTGAGCCCTGGGGAATACCACTAGTGACTGGCTGCCAGCCAGATGCTACCCCATTTACTACAACTCTTTGAGCCCGACCCTTCAGCCAATTGTTCACCCATCGTATTGTGTACATGTCTAGCTGTATGCTGGACATTTTGTCCAGAAGGCTACTGTGTGAGACAGTATCAAAAGCTTTGCCAAAATAAAATAAAAAAACCCCACATCTACTGCCTTTCCTTTGTCCACTAGCTGGGTAACCTTGTCATAAAAGGATATTAAGTTAGTAAGGCATGACTTTCCCTTCATGAACCCATGTTAGCGCTGACCAATGACTGCATTGTCTTTCAAGTGTTTTTCAGTAACTCCCAGAATAATCTTCTCCGTAATTTTAGCAGGCACCGAAGTGAGACTGACAGGCCTATAATTACCAGGGTCTTCTTTCTTGCCCTTCTTGAAAATGGGAATAACATTTCCTAGCTTCCAGTTGACTGGAACCTCTCCAGATTCCCAAGACCGTTGATAAATGAGAGAGGTCTTGCAATAACATCGGCCCACTCTTTCAGTACCCTGGGATGAATCCCATTGGGCCTGATTGACTTATGTGCAGTCAGTTGCAGCAGCAAATCCCGTACAAATTCAAAGTCAACTGGGAGCTTATCACTCCCACAGTTGCGGTCCTCCAACCCAGGGCTCCAGGGGTCCCAGGGCCCATCATTGGTGTTAAAGACAGAGGCAAAAAAGGTATTAAATGTCTCTGCTTTATCTTCATCCCTATTTGTGAGGTGACCAACCTCATCAAGTAATGGACCAATGTTTTCTTCAGTCCTCCTTTTCCTGTTAACAAATGTAAAAAAGCCTTTTTTGTTATCCACCACAGTACTGGCCAGCTTCAACTCCAATTGAGCTTTGGTCATACGAATTTTCTCCCTGCAGTGGCGAACAGCATCTCTGTAGTTCTCCTGTGTAGCCTGACCTTGCTTCCAAAGTCCATATACTTTCTTTTTCCACCTAAGTTCCAATAGGAGATCCCTGTACAGCCAAGCTGGCCTTCTGCCCCGCTCACTTGACTTCTGACGCATTGGAATTGCCTGCTCCTGCGCTCTTAAAAGATGGCTCTTAAAAAGTGACCAGCATTTATGGACCCCGATACCCTTGAAATCAGATTCCCAAGGACCTTACAAACTAGCAGCCTAAAGTCTGCTCTCCCAAAATCCAGGGTAGTAGCTCTGCTGACAGGTTTTCTCATATCACCAAAGATTTTCAACTCAACCATTTCATGATGGGACCCCCCCTGGGAAACTGCCCTCAGAGACAGAGTTGAACAGAGCTGGCAGCTCTTTAAGGACATTTTTCTTAGAGCGCAAGAGCTCTCGATTCCCATGTGTAAGAAATCAGGCAAGGAAGGCAGGAGACCAGCATGGCTCAGTAAGGACCTCCTGGTCAAACTAAAGTGTAAGAAGGAAATGCATAGGCAATGGAAGCAGGGACACGCGTCCTGGGAAGAATAGAGGGATACTGCCTGGGAGTGTAGGGATGGGATCAGGAAAGCTAAGGCACAGTTGGAGCTCAGCTTGGCAAGGGATGCGAAGAATAATAAGAAGGGCTTTTACAGGTACATTGGCCAGAAAAGGAAGGTTAAAGAAAATGTGCCCCCTCTGGTAAATAAGACAGGACAGCTGGTGACAACCAACATGGAGAAGGCTGAGGTACTCAACAACTTTTTTGCCTCAGTTTTCAATGGTAATCTCTCTTCCCACATCTCTCAAGCCCCTGAACCTCAGGGCAGGGACTGGGGGAACGAAGTCCCTCCCGTTGTAGGAGAAGATCAGGTTCAAGACCACCTGAGGAACCTGAACATGCATAAGTTGAACCCAACGTGGACCCGATGAGATGCATCCCAGGGTCCTGAGGGAACTGGCTGATGTAGTTGCCAAGCCACTCTCCATCATAGTTGAAAAGTCATGGCACTCAGGCAAAGTCCCCGGTGACTGGAAAAAGGGAAACATCACCCCCGTTTTTAAAAAGGGTAAAAAGGAAGGGAACTGCTGACCCGTCAGCCTCACCTCCCTGACCAGTAAGATCATGGAACAGATCCTCCTGGAAGACATGTCGAAACATATGGAAGACAGGGAGGTGATGAGAGACAGCCAACATGGCTTCCCCAAGGGCAAATCGTGCCTGACTACTCTGGTGGCCTTCTATGATGGAGTGACTGCATTGGTGGACAAGGGAAGAGCTACGGATGTCATCTATCTGGACTTCTGTAAGGCCTTTGATACAGGTTTGACGGATGGACTGTTAGATGGATAAGGAATTGGCTGGATGGCCGCGTCCAAAGAGTTACAGCCAGTGGCTCAGTGGCTCAATGTGGAAACTAGTAAGGAGTGGTGTCCCTCAAGGGTCCGTACTGGGACCAATACTATTTAATAGCTTCATCAGCGACATAGACAGTGGGATTGAGTGCACCCTCAGCAAGTTTACGGATGACACCAAGCTGAGTGGTGCAGTTGATTCGCTTGAGGGAAGGGATGCCATCCAGAGGGACTTTGACAGGATTGAGAAGTGGGCCCATGGGAACCTCCTGAAGTTCAACAAGGCCAAGTGCAAGGTCCTGCACCTGCATCGAGGCAATCCCCAATATCAATACAGGCTGGGGGATGAAGGGATTGAGAGCAGCCCTGCCGAGAAGGACTTGGGGGTACTGGTGGAGGAAAAATTGGGCATGAGCCAGCAATGTGCGCTCGCAGCCCAGAAGGCCAACTGTATCCTGGGCTGCATCAAAAGAAGCATGGCCAGCAGGTCGAGGGAGGTGATTCTCCCCTACTACTCTGCTCTTGTTAGACCCCACCTGGAGTACTGCATCCAGTTCTGGGGCCCCTAGTACATGAAAGATATGGACCTGTTAGAGTGGGTCCAGAAGAGGGCCACAAAAATGATCAGAGGGCTGTAACACCTCTCCTATGAAGAAAGGCTGAGAGAGTTGGGGTTGTTCAGCCTGGAGAAGAGAAGGCTCCGGGGAGATCTTATTGCAGCCTTCCAATACTTAAAGGGGGCTTATAAGAAAGATGGAGAGAGACTTTTTACCAGGCCCTGTAGTGACAGGATAAGGGGCAATGGTTTTAAACTGAAAGAGGGCAGATTTAGATTGGACATGAGGAAATGTTTCATGATGAGGGTGGTGAGACAGTCACTTGTGGATGCCCCCTCCCTGGAAGTGTTCAAGGTCAGGTTTACGGGGCTTTGGGCAACCTGATCTAGTGAAAGATGTCCCTGCCCATGGCAGGGGAGTTGGACTAGATGATCCATTCTATGATTCTGTGATCACTGTGGCCAATACAGCCACCAATCATCAATTCACCCATAAGACCATCTCTATTTACAAACAACAGATCTAGGAGGGCATCTTTCTTAGTTGGCTCCCTTAGTACCTGTATCAAAATGTTTTCTTCAACGTACTTCAGGAATTTCCTGGACCTGTTCGTGTCTGCTGTGTGATAGTCCCAGTTAACATCTGGGAAGTTGAAGTCGCCCATAAGGACAAGGGTAATTGATCTATAGATTTCCCTTAATTCCTTATAGAATAATACGTCGGTGTCATCATCCTGGCTGGGTGATCTATAGTAGGCTCTGTCCTGGTTTTGGCAGGGACAGAGTTAATTTCCTTCCTAGTAGCTGGTACAATGCTGTGTTTTGGATTTAGGAGGAGAACAAAGTTGATAACGCACCGATGTTTTAGTTGTTGCTAGGTAATGCTTACACTAGCCAAGGACTTTTCAGCTTCCCATGCTCTACCAACTGAGAAGGCTGGAGGTGCACAAGAAGCTGGGAGGGGGCACAGCCAAACTGGCCAAAGAAACATTCCATACCATGTGACGTCATGCTCAGTACATAAACTGGGGAAAGCTGGCCGGGGGGGCCGCTGCTCGGGGACTGGCTGGGCATCGGTTGGCGGGTGGTGAGCAATTGTACTGTGCATCACTTGCTTTGTGTATTATTATTATTATTATTATTATTATTATTATTATTATATTGTTATTATCATTTTATTTCAATTATTAAACTGTTTTTATCTCAACCCACGAGTTTTTTCTCACTTGTGCTCTTCCAATTCTCTCCCCCATCCCACTGGGGGCAGGGGGAGTGAGCAAGCGGCTGCATGGTGCTCAGTTGCCGACTGAGGTTAAACCACGACAGGCTTCCACAACAACATCCACCTTATTAGCTTTTCCCCCAATCCTTATCCAGAGACTCTTAACCATGTTGTCCCCAACTGCAAGCACTGTGCAGTCCAACCCCTCCTTTACATACAGCGCTACCCGTCTGCCTCACCTGCCCTGCCTCTCTCTCCTGAAGAGCCTATAATCATCCATCACAGCACTCCAGTCACAGGACTCTTCCCACTAATTCTCAGTTATGCACATGATGTCGTAGCTCTGGGACTGAGCCAAAGCTTCTAGTTCCTCTTGTTTATTCCTCATACTGTGTGCATTAGTGTACAAACATTTCAAATGCGCTCCAGTGTACTCAGTACATCATGGAGCAGAGTGAAAGCCCTCACTAGCACCCTGTCCCTCAAACATTGTCATGCCATCCCATAGCTTATCACTAGTAAGCCTGATTTTATCCTTCTCCCCCTCTTTGAACCTAGTTTAAAGCTCTTTCAAATTTAAAGATCGTGTCAGGCATCTAAAACTGACATGACAACATGCCAGGAAGTGACACATGCCACTTCCTAGTGAGTGCAGGTCTCAAGAGATCTTGGTAATCACTACCTTACCATGTTTCCTCTGTGGTATGATAGCCTCAGAGCCAGACTGGAGCCAAACATAGATGCTTAAGTACAAAAGGTTTATGCTTCCCAACTATAATGGTCTCCAAAACAGACAGTGGTATTCCTGTTCCTTCACAGGAAGGGTCAAACATCTTAAAGAACAGACAAAATAAAATGCCTCAAAGTCTCACTCAAAGATAACCTCGCTGCCAAGTGTTCAAGGGTCTGAGATATAAATGCAGTAGAATACGATATACAGGGAAGAATGTTGACTTAGCTCCTACAAGCAGAAATATGTTGAAATACATTAATTCAAGCCTCTCTTTCATTCTCTCTTTCTCATTTTTCAGAGTTCTCTGGTGTGTGAAATATAAAGAGGGCCAAATGTAGTTTCAGTCCAAAAATCTACCTACCTAATGGCAAAGGTTTCTTTGTAAAACTACTTAATCAATCTGAACAAATAAAATTGTTTGCTACTATTAAAATAAAGAAGGCCAGTAAAAAGCAAACAAGCCAAGAGTCTATTCATAGAGCATAGTTCTTTGCAGCAAAAATGACCAGTGGATAAGAAGGAACTGAGATAGCTGGAGACTGCAGAGATCAACTGTAAAAATCTGGCTCAGCTGAACTGGGGCACAGGCAGTCCAAGAGGCACTGCATTTCTAGGAAGCCCTTATAGCTCACTCAGCAGCACAAGAAAACTGTTTCACAAATGGGGATATGCAGAGGCTGCTTCTGAGAAGAACACTAGGACTATTTTTCCCACAACCACAAAGATTTATTTAACATCCCCCCCCCCCCCCCGCCCAAAGCAGAAGTACAATACTGTCTCATTAACAATGGTAATAAAAGTGTGAAGGCAAAAGAGATCACAATCACAAAGAAGAATGTTTTGACTAGGACACCTTCTGGGGGCTGAAGAACAATTCTGTTGCCTTGCTGTTTTTATGTCTGGTTACATAAAGCCCCAGGCTACATTTTTTAAATTCAGCACTTAATGCTGAAAACACATTAAAAAAATACAATAGACCCATGAGAAGGAAAGTACAGAAAAATGAAGAAAAACAAACAAACCTAGTCTCTTGAAACAACTTGGTGAGAAAAGAAGCTAACAAAAAGACAGCCTAATGATGAGAACATAAATGGACTCCTCCCATATTCAAGTAATGAAATACAGAGTTAAAATATGAAAGTCAGGAGAAAAAGATTAAAAAGAGTATCAACAGACCAAGTACTGGGAAAAAAAAAATACAGCTGAATTAAATTGCTGAACACGTTACCATGTACACAAAGACCAAAGAAAGCCTGAAGGCAGAAAAGACATAAGCAAAAAACTCCTAAGACAAGATAAAAACCAAGAGCACCACAGAGTCAACCAAAACCAAAGAGGAGAGAGGAATGGTGAGCAGTGTGTTGAGAAGGCGGCAAATGTCAGGAAGAGCAAAAAGCAAGGAACTGCATATCTTTTTCACTTTTACACACTGAGCTACATATTTCAGATTCTAAAAAAAAAACCAAACAAAACCAAAAAACCCAAACCGCACCCTACAGAACCTCAAACATAGGACCCATTAAACTAGCCAGTGCACAAATGCCTACATGTCCGAATATTCTTTCGCATCACAAGGAGGAGGGAAAAGTCTGCACTGACATTAAGGTTTATGAAACATAGAAAGTTATGACAATTAAATTTACTCTTTTGGCAGTCGATTTTCTTCTCCAAACATGTTCTTTGTTTCCGATTATCCAAAGCACAGGAACATATCAGCACACTTGAACATACAGATGTAGTCCCCCAGAGCTACATGAGGGTTCCTAAGAGAAAGCCTTAGGCCTATTCTGAGACACATTATAGGTGTACAGTATGGACTAAATCCACATACAAGAGGCTATATCAGTGTAAAATTCCAACAGCTGAGTAAATTATTGCTATCTTAGTAAAGTATGGAGACACCTTGGTTTTTTTACTCAAGTTATTTTATTCATAATCCCACTGTAATGATCTTTTATACAATATGCACAATATAGATTACTTCATTGGATATTGTCTACCTGGACTTCAGTAAGGCCTTTGACACTGTCTTCCATAAGATCCTCACAGAGAAGTTGTTGATGTATGGGCTGGATGAGGAGAGTAAGGTGGGTTGAAAAACTGACTGAATGGCCAGGTCCAGAGGGTGGTGATCAGTGGCACAAAGTCTAGTTGGAGGCCAGTGAATAGCGGTGGACCCCAGGGGTCAATACTGGGTCCAGTCCTGTTCAACATCTTCATTAATGATCTGGATGAGGGGGCAGAGTATACCCTCAGCAAGTTTGCTGATGACACAAAACTGGGAGGAGTGGCGGATACGCCAGAGGGTGGTGCTGCCATCCAGAGGGACCTCGACAGGCTGCAGAAATGGGCTGACAGGAACCTCATACATTTCAGTAAGAGGAAGTGCAAAGTCCTGCACCTGGGGAGGAACAACCTCATGCACCAATATATGCTGGGGGCCTCCTGGCTGGAAAGCAGCTTTGCAGAAAAGGACCTGGGGGTCTAGGTGGACACCATGTTGAACATGAGCCAGCAATGTGCCCTTGCCGCAAAGAAGACCAATTGTATCCTGTGCTGCCTTAGGAGGAGTGTTGCCAGCAGGTCGAGGGAGGTGATCCTTCCCCTCTACTCAGCACTGGTGAGGCCACACCTGGAGTCCTGTGTCCAGTTCTGGGCTCCCCAGTACAAGAGAGATAATGGACATACTGGAGAGAGTCCAGAGAAGGGCCACGAAGATGATTGAAGGGACTGGAGCATCTCTCCTATGAGGAAAGGCTGAGAGCTAGGACTGTTTAGCCTGGAGAAGAGAAGGCTCGGGGGGGATCTTATCCATGTCTAGAAATACCTGAAGGGAGGGTGCAAAGAAGACGGATCCAGGCTCTTTTCAGTGGTGCCCAGTGACCAGAGGCAATGGGCACAATGTGAAACACAGGAGGTTCTGTCTGAACATCAGGACACGGTCCTGGGCAACTGGCTCTAAGTGGCCCTACTTGAGCAGGGGGGGTTGGACCAGATGACCTCCGGAGGTCCCTGACAATCTCAACCATTCTGTGATTCATTTGCAATATTTTGATAACAGTATTACAGTCAACCAGGTGGAAAAAGTTATGTGACTTTTCATACTATGCACCTTTGATTGCTGTTTCTTTAATTACGTTAAAAAAACCTCAACAAATATACTACATAGAAAAAACAAGATTATCTTAGAAAGCATCATTTAAAAGGAGCATTTTATTGCAATAACTGAGAGGTAGATGTGGAGATTTATTAGATGTTTCAAAACTTTGGGGCAAAATGGTCCCATAATACTCACCTGGATCTCTTTCATGCCACGTCCGACTCCCAGCAGCTGGTGAATTTGGAGAAGGATAAAAGTCTCCTGTTGGGTTCGGTTCCATATTTTCATCTATGGAAATAGTTTTGGACCGCTTGCTGTTGACATAATGAAAGATTTGGCGGTAAATATGATATGCAGTTAGTAGTGGTACATTTGCATTTCAACAATTGTGGTCTTCGGATTTCAACAACTGTTTCAACAAAAAGTAACCCAGGCATAAAAAGCAAAAGTTGCAAATTTTAAATCTGACACATTTTAATATTACATATGTTATGTAATAATGACTAATGCAAGTATGCACTTACATTTATCATGTCTTTACATTTTGGATATGGCATGAATGGATGATATGCAAAACCCCTATAGGTTCTAAGTCTACCAGCATTCAGTTACACAACCAAGGATCCAGTTCCCGTGACATGCTATAAAATGGTTTGTACTGGGTCTGGCTGGAATGGAGTTAATTTTCTTCACAGCAGTCTGCATGGTGCTGTGTTTTGGATTTGTGACCAAAACAGTGCTGATAACACACTAATGTTTTAGCTATTGCTGAACAGTGCTTGCACAGCGCCAAGGCCTTCTCTGTTTCTCTCTCTGCCCCCACAACGAGTAGGCTGGGGGGTGGGCAAGAGGTTGGGAGGGGACACAGCCAGGACAGCTGACCCAAATTGACCGAAGAGCTATTCCATACTATGTAATGTCAACTGGGCAGGGGGGAGTTTTTCCAAAGTAGCCATTGCTCGGAGACTGGCTGGGCATCGGTCTGCTGGTGGTGAGTCAATTTTTTTGCATGACATTTCTTTTCTTTTTTTTCCCTTCACTTATTAAACTGTCTTTATCTCGACCCACAAGTCTTTTGTCCTCGCTCTTGCCCTTCCAATTCTCTCCCGCATCCTGCTGTCAGGGGGAGTGAGTGAGTGTCTGGGTGGAGGCTTACCTGCCAGTCAGGGTCAATTCACCACAGTCCTTTTTGGTGCCCAATGTGTGGCCAAAGGGTTTTGAGATAATGATAGATTTGATCAGGGTGTTCTAGATGGAATTTATAGTTGTGATACCTGTTTAGCTGTTGCTTGGCAAGTTGTTACTTGCTGTTGCTGGTCATGATGTTGACTTATTTGTTCTCAACAGTGGTTTATGTTTCTTTACCTGCTCTGTGGCATGCTCCCTCTCTTGCTGTACGTCAGATTTCACGGCTTGTTAATGGCTGCTTTCAGCTTTTGCTGTTTGCTGTGCTGTTTATCAATCACTTTGTTTTGCTTTGCCTGGGGAGAGCTATGATAAAAGCACTGGCCTTGAGCCTAATCTGGTATTTGGGTCAAATAGAGCAAGGTCAAAGGACTTAAAAGGCAGCTACAAAGAGAATGGAGGCTCTCTCTTCACAAGGAGCAGCCAAGGGGCAATGGGTACAAGTTGCACTAGGGGAGGTTTCATCTTGACATAAGAAAAATTTTTTACAGTAAGAACAATCATTCACTGGAACAACCTCCCCAGGGACGTGGTAGAGTCCCCATCACCGGAGGTTTTCAAGATGCGATTGGACAGGGTGCTAGATAATCTCATCTAGGCTCCCTTTCCCACGAAAGGTTGGACCAGATGACCTTTCGAGGTCCCTTCCAACCTGAGCTGTTCTACAATTCTATGACCTGCAGAAGAGATACAGTTTTGGGGAATAAAATTGCAAGATGGGCATCATTGTATTCCAATGGATGTGATCAATAAGATAACAGCCATGTTCCCACCAGCTAACAAAAAAGAAACACAAGGTCTTCTAGGTGTTGTGGGTTTCTGGAGACTGCATATTCTAGGTTACAGCGAGCTTGTGTGCTCTCTCTATTGAGTGACCTGAAAGAACTGTTTCAACTGGGGCCCTGAGTAGTGATAAGCCTTTGAACAGATCAAACAGGAGACAGTTTGCACAGTAGCCCTTGGGCCGGTCTGGACAGGACAAGATTTTAGAAAGCTGGTCTACACAGCTGGAGAGCATGGCTTCAACTGTAGCCTCTGTGATAATATCATGATGATGATATCTGTGATAATACTGATAATGACACACAGTTATGTCACCATTTCAAATTATAGGAGATTTTTTTTCCTAAGTTACTTATCTATATATCATAGACTATAAGCATCCTTCTTGACAAAAAGAAATGAAAATTCAGAAAACATTATGCTGTTGATAGCATTTGTGAATTACTTTTTCCACACTGTTAATGTTGGCTTCACATCAGTATTTATTTAATGGTTTTACCTGCTTGGTGGAGAGGACAGTGACCTCTCTAGATTTACACCCGAGTTCATGTCATGGTAATATAGCTGGCTCGGAAGCTCTCCAATTGGGAAGTTCACACCAGTTCCCTGGGTTATAGTTGCTGAAAAAATACATCATTGAGAAGAGTGAAAGCTAATCTCTAATGTTTTTCACCATCTTTTCATTTCTTAACACTGGGAAAAAAATCATGATGTTATTACATGTTTTCTGCCTCCCACAGAAACCAAGTTCTATTAATGTTTATATATCTTAAAAATTAATCTCCTCCCGAGCCCCTAGAAATCCCTCGATGGTTATGCAGACTTAACATATTTATGTACATAATTGTTTCAATGTGAAAGAGTGAAAAAACCCATGATGTGAAGGTATTATTATTTGTACAAAAAGTGGTCTTCTGCATTGAGACCATATGGTAGTGCTTCCCTTTTCTTTTGCTCAATGACAGAGATGCTGCTTTGCTTATGTATACCTACATGCAAACACACATACACTCAGTGTTACCTTCACCTCCTTACAGAGGCACTGAGTATTTTAGCATTTCAAGAATAAATTATATATTGTTGTATATTTCCCTTTGTTCACTCTGTACATTGTTCATGTCAACTACCTTTGACATGTAAAAGAATAATTGCATGTTGTGTAACATCTGAAAGTGTGTATTTTTCCTGACAGTTAAAAAACACAATTCTTTTGTGACCCAAACTTAAAACAATAACAACAACCCCCACTACACAACCACACACACATGTGGTTAAGAAATCCCACAAAAGTCACATGCTTTAAAATTCAATATTAGAGTCATAGAATGGTTTGGGTTGGAAGGGACCTTTTAAAGATCATCTAGTCCAATCCCCAGGTCCATGTCTGTCTTGTACTGAGGATCCCAGAGCTGGATGCAGTACTCAAGGTGGGATCTCACGAGAGTGGAGTAGATTAGAAGTATATTATGTGCAACAGTCAGCAGCAGAAGGTATGATTTCATAAGGTAACTACAATACTGATACATTTTAAAGTATTTGCCCACTTAAAGAATTTAAACACCTGTCAATTACAAGTAAATCTGAATTTCATATATGTAAATCCTCAACTTCCTCAAAATGACATGACTGTGTCTTGAGCAAACACAAAAAAACCCCAACATGTGTCTTAGCATTGCAGGATCACGCCATTCAGTATTTTGCTGATGGAAAAAAAAATTATTATAACTGTTAGAAGTTAATTCTTGACCATAGTAAATGAAGGTAGAATGACACCTTAAGCCTTGCTAAGTTAATTAAATTCTTAAGCATCCTGTCCTCATATAAATTAGTTCCCATGTAAGATCTAGGACAGATAGTTTTGGATAGTTCTGTCTCATTTTTGTTCTTGCTCTCATCTAATTATGAAAGATTTTCCTGGACCATTCCATTGTCATCATCTTGGCAATATATTATGTCATCACTGCAAACACTTCTACACATCACTTTCAAATTTGGTTTTGTTTGTTTTTTAATGAAATCTTGAAATACATTAAATAGCATTTGTACTAATGAGGGGTGGTGCTGAAAAAGCAGTGAAAATTGAAAACATGCATTGTTTTTATGCCATAGCATTACAGTAAGTTTTTAGATGTAAATAAAACAGGCCTTCAATCTACATTCATTATATATAAAATTTTGTCCTTTTCATCTACAACAAAAGCTTTACCTGCCCTTTGATATTTGTAAGTGATGCTATCTTTTGTCTTTGTGTGTTTTTGTGTGTGCTGGTGTTCATATTCTTTCCAACCCCAAAATAAACTACTGCAATTAAAAACTCAATTAGTACAGGAAGTGCTATAAATAAGAGAAATAGACTAGCCTATAATGCATTAGTCATCCTCCCTATCCTTGCTATGATGTAATTTTCCTTTAAGAGGTATGAATTAGAAAGCAAACTATGAGAAAAGAATAATCAGATGGTTCACAGAATGCAAAGATGTGCAGAATAACCTGAAAAAGTTGAAATGCCAACAAATAAGTTTCATTACCTATGGTAATTTTATTAACATATCAGTCCATGAAGTTGTGCATGAGAACATGCAACAAATTCATTCAGTTTTTAAATAAGAGATTTCAATCCATATTTGAAGAGACAAAGAAAGCCTTCTAGCCGTGGTTTTATAAATGCATGCAAGGAACCATAAAATTGTGCTCAAAGTTATAAAAATTCTGCACAACAATAAGCATTTTCTACTCATCTTTGGGCCTGAAACAAACTCCATTCTAATCAATAGAAAAACTTCACTTTATTTCAGTAGGCTTTTGATACAGTTCTTGGCATGTATTAAATCATTAAATGTAATGGTTAGCTTACTTCTGGATACCCTCACAAGTTCTGACACATTGAACACTCCAGATTTTATAAAACTGTCTTCAAGGTACATTGAAAGAGATCACAATACCATAATCAGTATAATTAGAAGAAAAATAAAGATACAGAAATACACACAGTATATAACAACAGTATAAACATAGAAAGTTCAAAAGTTACACCAAAATACACTGAAAGGAGAACACAGGATGAAATAAGAACTGAAATGCAAATAGAGGTGTAAAAAAAATTTGAGTCTAGTCTGTAGGAAAAGAGATTCCTTAATATGTTCATGAAAATTAGCAAGCAGTATGATGAATTCCTAGTTAGCCATCTGAAAAAAAACTATATAAAAATCAGTTCCTTTATTTTCTTTTTTAATTTTTATGTCAGTATCAAACTAAGATCATTATTGACAGGAAAAGGCAGTTTCATTATAGGATAGTCAGTAATCCATTTCTGTTGAACAGCTTTTTTGCTTAAATCTTGTCCTGTTGCTAGTGACTTCACATTATCACCTTAGATACCAAATCTTCACTTGAGGCTGAAGAGTGTTTTACTGTTGATGTCAATGAAAGCAAGAACTGAGCAATAAAGCTGTTCCCTATTCAAACAGTGTTTTTTTTACTTTACATGCTGAAATACAGATTTAGCAATTTACATTTAGGCAACCAGGTTTTACTAGTTAATAGTGTTAGCATTTTGGCATTTGTTTACTTATTCCGAGATAGGCAGTTGTCATTTACTTTCCCTGACGCAGAAATTCAGACACATTTTGGAGTAGTGCAATGAAGTAACAACATATATTGATTGATTTCATTATCAGCTATCCCAGTAATGTAGCTACATACCTTTTATATAGACAATTGAGAAACCAAGCCTTCCATGGAAGTCTCTTATCTGTAATTATTAAATAAACTGATATGGCTACATAAGCTGATATGTCTGAACTTGAGATTACATGACATGATGACCTTTATAAGTATGAATATAGTACATTTATCTTTAGAATTATTGGGATTTATATGCTGTATACATCACTACTCCACTACTATTACATTACTGAGAATTTGCTTTTACAAAGAGGATATGCATGTATAGTATTCATGTGGTAAAGTAAAATATAGTCTCCTTTCTCATTTAAAAGTGCATTTTTGGTTTGGAAATTACCAAACTTATGTTCCAAGTGTTTGAACGTGTAATACTAGCATCATAAATACACACAGAAAATATAGATGCATCTAGTGGAATATTTATCAATATAGAAAATATGATGTCCCTTTTCTCTTAAAGTGTCTTTTAGCAACTATTGTTTTATCATCAAATAATTTAGCATAATAGCACCACTATAATCAGAGACATGACTTTAAGAGTAGTACACTTAAGAGATCTGTTCTTGGGTATACTTGGAGAAGTCTATGTTTACTTTTCTGGAGCAAGCAAGGAGGGGGGAGAGAGAGGAGTTTCTGCTGATTTTCAGTCTTACTAGTTCTGCAGAGCTGAGTCAGTCAGAATCCCTAACATTATTTACTAGCATATGTATAAATGGTGCATCTGACATCCTCGATGTGAGGAAAAATTTCTTTACTGAAAGAGTGGTTAAACATTGGAAGGCTGCCCAGGGAAGTGGTGGAGTCCGCATCCCTGGAGGTATTTAAAAGACGAGTAGATGAGGCACTTAGGGACATGGTTTAGTGGGCATGCTGGTGTTGGGTCGATGGTTGGACTCGATGATCTTAGAGGTCTTTTCCAACCTCAATGATTCTATGATTCTATGAATGCAAGCTGAAAAATGTGAACACATCCAATTGAGTGCAAACTTGGCAGCCTTCTCTAACATCTGTTATGCTATATCTGTTACAACTATAAGCCAGTGTGAAAAGAACAAAAGACACACTTAAAAGTGGAAACAATTTCATATTGTAAAAGGCCACAGGAGCAATTCCAAGTCAACCTTCCAGAGCTGAAAAGCCACTAATAAGTGGAGCTGCAGTAGACATAGAGTACCATAAATCTATTGAGTCTACTGAATTATTTTGAATGATGCTCTGACAGAGCCATGTCTCCATCTTCAAGTTGATGCCATATGATATCACTGTATCTATTTTCATTAGTAGTTTTGTAAATCTTCCCCTCTTTCACCTACTTCTTTTCATGTTCCCTCCCTGCTCTTATTTTTAACAGCTTCTCTCAAGTTTTTCCACTTTTTTCTCTCTATTCTCCTTCTCCTAGAAGTTGCAGGTATCTCTGCAATTTTCTTCATCTCCAAGATGACATAGTTTGAAATTACTCAAACTATCACTGCAGTGAGAACAAGCCCCAAGGCTCATTTTATTTAGAGAAAAAAAATCCTATAGGAGTTTTCTATATATATTATTTCAGGCCTTCTCAAAAATTTAGTTTTCCATGTTGGCAATGCTAAGGGTACCCACATAACGTAAAGGGCAATAGGAAGGTTTTCTCCTCGTGATAGCAAAGCAGCAGCAGAGAAAGAGTTTTGCGACTGCATGGCATCACTATTTATCATCACACACAAACAAAAGGACAAGATAAAACTGGCCATATGCTGCAGAGCAATGGTCTCTATCTATCACCCTGCAGATTTCACCCCTGCTGTTGATGAGCTATAAATAATCATAACCATAGATATATACAAATACTTTGCCCAGCATTAGGAAAGAACAAGAAGACATGGAGATGTCTAGTAGCTAGTATGGGGCTATGTTTTGGATTTCTGCTGGAAACAGGGTTGATAATACGGGGATGTTTAGTTACTGCTGAGCAGGGCTTACACAGAGTCAAGGCCTTTTCTGCTTCTCACACCACCCCACCAGCAAGTAGGCTGGGGGTGCACAAGAAGTTGGGAGGGGACACAGCCGGGACAGCTGACCCCAACTGACCAAAAGGATGTTCCATACCATATGGCGTCATGCTCAGCATATAAAGCTGGGGGAAGAAGAAGGAAGGGGGGGACGTATGGAGTGATGGCGTTTGTCTTCCCAAGTAACCGTTACGCGTGATGGAGCCCTGCTTTCCTGGAGATGGCTGAACACCTGCCTGCCGATGGGAAGTAGTGAATGAATTCCTTGGTTTGCTTTGCTTGCGCATGCGGCCTTTGCTTTCCCTATTAAACTGTTTTTATCTCAACCCACGAGTTTTCTCACTTGTGCTCTTCCGATTCTCTCCCCCATCCCACCGGGGCGGGGAGTGAGTGAGCGGCTGCGTGGTACTTAGTTGCCGGCTGGGGTTAAACCATGACAATAGGACAGCTGCACATCCATTCCCCCCCCACTTGGCTCAGAGACTCATGAGAATGAGTATCACCTCTCAATCACTCATTACTAATTCTTGGAGCATTTGGGAAAGGGAGAACTCCCAAGAAAATCAAACCCTGACCACACCCAATCCTATTTTATTTGAAGATTGCTATCTGAGATGCTATGGTTGCAGGCATACAGGAAACAGCAAGCATTTCAGAATATCCACGCCCATGCTGATAAAGCAAGACAAACTGTATGTTTGTTTAAATACCATTCTGTTTGAAGCCCCAAACTGCTACTATAGCATCATTGCTTCCACAAGAAAAGCTGCTTATATCAATGAGGCAAGATAGTTTCTCTTCTATTCCTATTAATTAAGGGGCTAATTCTCCATCCACAAGAAGGTTACTTTCAATATCTTTATCAATGATCTGGATGAGGGGATCGAGTGCACCCTCAGGAAGTTTGCAGACGACACCAAGTTGGGCGGGAGTGTTGATCTGCTCGAGGGTAGAAAGGCTCTGCAGAGGGACCTGGACAGGCTGGATCGATGGGCCGAGGCCACCTGTATGAGATTCAACAAGGCCAAGTGCCAGGTCCTGCACTTGGGTCACAACAACCCCATGCAACGCTACAGGCTTGGGCAAGAGTGGCTGGAAAGCTGCCTGGCGGAAAAGGACCTGGGGGTGTTGGTTGACAGCCGGCTGAACATGAGCCGGCAGTGTGCCCAGGCGGCCAAGAAGGCCAATGGCATCCTGGCCTGTATCAGAAATAGTGTGGCCAGCAGGAGTAGGGAAGTGATCGTGCCCCTGTACTCGGCACTGGTGAGGCCGCACCTCGAATACTGTGTTCAGTTTTGGGCCCCTCACTACAAGAAGGACGTCGAGGTGCTGGAGCGTGTCCAGAGAAGGGCAACGAGGCTGGTGAAGGGTCTGGAGAACAAGTCTTATGAGGAGCGGCTGAGGGAACTGGGGTTGATTAGCCTGCAGAAAAGGAGGCTGAGAGGAGACCTCATCGCTCTCTACAACTACCTGAAAGGAGGATGTAGCGAGGTGGGTGTCGGTCTCTTCTCTGAAGTAAGAAGTGATAGGACGAGAGGAAATGGCCTCAAGTTGCGGCAGGGGAGGTTTAGATTGGACATGAGGAAAAATTTCTTTACTGAAAGAGTGGTTAAACATTGGAACAGGCTGCCCAGGGAAGTGGTTGAGTCCCCATCCCTGGAGGTATTTAAAAGACGTGTAGATGAGGCGCTTAGGGACATGGTTTAGTGGGCATGGTGGTGTTGGGTTGATGATTGGACTCGATGATCTTAGAGGTCTCTTCCAACCTTAATGATTCTATGATTCTATGATTCTATGACAAAATAATGAAGCCATCCATGCTGAGTCACATAGAACACAAACACATTTACTTATTGCATTTCAAAAAGAGTACAAAGGTTGAGACTATATGCTACTGTTAAGAGATGATTTCTGAAATTTTATATTTTAAAATATAAAACCAAACTGTTTCTTTCTAGAACATTCATATAGGCAAATTTATTACACATTTCTTAGAGCTTGATCCAGAGTAATGTGTTCCCTATGTCTGCTAGCCCATCTGAAAGCTCAAAAAGCCTCTTGGGTTGTACAGCTGCAAGGTATATTTGCATAATGAGAAATAGGTGAAGCTAGTTGCAAATTTAGGTTTGGTATTTTTTTCTTTTTTCTTCTAATTAAAAAAGATGTTGTCAAAAAAATGGTGATTTTACACAGGGTTTTTATTTTAAAAAGGAAAAATAGCAAGGTTGGGGCTAGAGATCAATTTAACTACACCTCATTCAGATCAGGAATCTGATCCTGGATTTTGAACATCTTAGATGAATGCCTTTAACACACCTTACAAGTTATTCTGGAAGACAGAAGGGAGACAGTGAGGAGGAACGAAAGGGGGGAGAGGCAGTATCTCTCTCCTAATAATGTTTCACTTTGTATAAATAATATTCATTAGCACAGGGAATTGAACCTGAGTCTTCCTCACTCCAGATAAATACCCTGACTGAGGTTTTCCAACTAATACTCTCAGTCTCCAAGTATTTTCAGTTTAGGATCTTCCCAAGCCAGATGATGTTTCAGTCCATTTAGTAACCCTCAGTGGATTTCTCTTCCATTAACTTGTCCAGTCTCTCTTTAAACTCATGTAAGCTTTTACCAGCCAACACACTTTTAGCATCCCTGAACCGATCTGGACAAAAGTAGTGTTCAAACTCCTCTCTGGAGGAAGCGTCTGTCACTCTGGTGCAGTTCATCTATCTGTTTGGAGCCAACTTAACTCCTACAAAGAAGTGACCCTTACAACCTGGCTCATAAAAAGTTTTCTGAAGAGCAAGTTTCATTCTTTTGCAACGTACCAGCTGAAAGCTGCTGAAAAATAAAGCTCGGCAATAAAAACAGGAGGGGAATTTTGCTGGGGTTGCCATTGCTCAGGGACTGGCAGGGCATCAGTCAGCTGGTGGTGAGCAATTTTATTTTATTTTTTTTAATCTCAACCCGTGAGTTTTTGCACTTTTACCTTTCTGATTCTCTCCCCTATCTCACTGGGGGGGAGTGAGCGAGCAGCTGTGTGGTGCTTAGTTGCCGGCTGGGGTTAAACCACAGAGATTAATGTTATTTAGGTTCTTGTTTCCTTGTTTTTCTGCCCATCCCCCACTTATGAATTTCTAAGAAGCAGCAAAAGAAAAATTCTTTTGATTGAGCAAGTCTTAATGAAACCGCAACTGAGGCATTGCCAGTCCAAGAGAGCTAACATCATCCCACTTTATCCTGATTATATATACTTACCAGTGCAAAATACATTGCTGACCGATTATGTTCTCTTTAACTGTTAACAGTAGTATCTCTCTTCTTGGACAAAGTTAGATTGCATGTGTCTTGGAACTCATATTTACCTGGTGTATTCCTGGCAGGATCACTGTGGCTTGGACTTCTTGATTGTCCAGAATCTGTAAAGAAATCAAGGAAAACAAATAAAATAATAATAGTAAATTAAAAAAAACAACCAAACAAAAACAAAAAAAACCCCAAACCACAGAGTAATTTGTTTTGAAATTATCTCACAACCCTTTAATACCCTCCTTCAGTATTAAACTAGTACTTAACTTTGTTCTTTAAAAGTCATTTCCCTGCCTTTCTACATGAAGGCATTACTGTATGAACACATTATATGTAACATTTTATACAAAACTAGAAACACTGTGAAAGATGTAATGATTCTGAAAGAAGGAACTCAAAGATCACTGAATTAGGACAAGAAAGTAATTCAGGTAAACATTCAGGATGTAGACAAAAGTACCTTTTCATTCCCTTCTCCTCCATCCCCCAAATATTATATTGCATAACCATCAAAGTAAGACTAGCTTCTTCTGATAAAATGACCAGAAAAACGTACTAGACAAGACAACTAACAGAATTCGTTATAGTGAATCCTGTTTTCTTACCCTTCCTTTAAAACATGAAGGCATTGGTTGACTCCGCAGACACAGAGACTGCACTGATGACCAATTTGATACAGTTTATTTCACTATGAAATGAAGTTGATGTAACATAAGAACTGACAAAACCCAAACCCCCTAGACTTCAAAGAATACATTCTCCTCCTGATAGGTGCACCTAATGAATCAAGAAAATAATACAATTTGATGTTAACACAGTAAATTTTACTGTTAGCAGCTTCTAACAAGCATAATCAGCTGCCCTTGACCCAGGGTACTTAGAGCTTTTACTGCAGCTATGCCCTGATAAGAGAGGGTCAAGTACCCTTTTAGCTGGTGCTAGAGACAGGCCTATATAAGAGCTAGGCCTGCAGTGCAGCTTCTGGAGTGCAGTCAACATTGTCTTTGAAGAGCTGTGAAGGAGTTACAGGAGGAAATCAGTAGGCTGTAAGTGCACTGTCCTCTAAATTGAAGAAAAGACAAATGTGCCTTCAAGCAAAGCATCTGGGCCACCTGACTCTATGCAAGACCACCAGGAAGCAGCAGCAAGTGATTGTAATGGGTGACTCCCTGATGTAGGGGACAGATAACCATCTGCCCACCTGACCTATCATCTAGAGAGGCTTGCTGCTTTCTGGGGGCCCAGATGCAGGGATATTGTGCAGAGGCTGCAGAAGCTTGTCTGACTATTACCCTCTACTGTTCCATGTGTATTTGTGAGTGAACATGTTGAAGATGATCCTAAGTTTTACTGAATCTTTAGGTTATGAAATAATCAACTATAAGAACATTTTGATTCTAATAAGTTAGCCCCTATGGTAGCGTTATGTATAGGATGCTGTGTTACTTATTATTTGAGGCTGTGTTGCTTGAAGTTCCTATTCCCTATTCTCTGGACTCTCTAGACCATAACCAGAGCCCCTAGGTTCTATTGTATATGGGATGAGTTATTTGACAACCTGGCAAGGTAGATATCTAGCTGGCCAACTTGGCAACAAAACCTACTTTTAAGGTGTCCTGAAGTGAACTGCCTTCATTATAATACTAAAAAACACACCCACAGGTCAAGAAGACCCTTCCCCCGCGCAAGCGTAGTAACAGAAGAGAATGACATAACCGTTATTATAATTATATGTAAATCACTAACCAATCATTGTAACTGGGAGTGCACTACCTTATAATTCTTGTGTATAAATGTAACGGTGATCTAGCCATAGGTGTGCTTGATTTGTGGAAATTCCACCTTGCACCCAGCGCTGCAATAAAGAATGCCTGCTTTCTAAAACTCTAAATTGAGTCTTAGAGAGTTCTTCATCTGCCGATTTATGGTAACAAACAGGAAGACCTGACACCATACAAGCATCATTCTGATGCTGTTAAAGTCTCCGCATATCTGTTGGGGGTTGAGTTCAGTCACTACTGTGAACAAAAAGTATTATGACTACCTCCCAAACTGTCATCCTTAAGTGGGTACATCATGGCAAATATGAGCCTGGTTTTGTACTAGTGTAAAGACCATACCAACTGCAATTTTTTACCTTTCAAAGCTTGTCAGCTCAGAACACTGTCATGGTAGTAAAGACTATATAGCAACAAAGAAACAAAACACTTCCTCCACTTAAAAAATAAAAAAAATTTGCAAAAATACAATAAACCAAATAAATAGTCTTCCATATGTATACTTGTAAAGATTACTGTTAATTATTCTCCAAGTTTTACTATGCACCTATATTCTAGCACATATGGCATTTTAATCTGAAAAAACAACCAAATAGATTGATAAGTTCCTAGTGACTTGTAGCAAATTGAATTTTCAAAAGCAACTTTATTGTATAAGTTACCATTTCTAGAGCTGATAGAATTAAAGCTGTATAATAAGTTAAGGTTGCATGCATTGCTCTCACCAACTCTAACGATATTAAGATATTTGTCAAGACGCAACAAGGGGGATAATGCAGATTGCAGGGCAAGGGCCTCACTAGTCAGGGCCCAATCCCAATGTCCTGGTTTCAGCAGGGATAGAGTTAATTTCCTTCCTAGTAGCTGGTACAGTGCTGTGTTTTAGATTTAGGATGAGAACAATGTTGATAACACACCGATGTTTTAGTTGTTGCTAGGTAATGCTTACATTAGCCAAGGACTTTTCAGCTTCCCATGCTCTACCGACTGAGAAGGCTGGAGGTGCACAAGAAGCTGGGAGGGGGCACAGCCAAACTGGCCAAAGGGACATTCCATACCATGTGACGTCATGCTCAGTACATAAACTGGGGAAAGCTGGCCGGGGGGGCCGCTGCTCGGGGACTGGCTGGGCATCGGTTGGCGGGTGGTGAGCAATTGTACTGTGCATCACTTGTTTTGTGTATTATTATTATTATCATATTATTATTATCATCATTTTATTTCAATTAAACTGTTTTTATCTCAACCCACGAGTTTTTGTCACTTGTGCTCTTCCAATTCTCTCCCCCATCCCACTGGGGGCGGGGGGAGTGAGCAAGTGGCTGCGTGGTGCTCAGTTGCCGACTGAGGTTAAACCACAACGGTCCTTTTTGGTGCCCAACGTGGGGCACAAAGGGTTTGAGATAATAACAGATTAACCGGAGTGTATTAAGGAACTTATATCTGTTAATAGTTGTGGGTCACAATGTTGGTGTCTCTGTTCTCGATATTGATTTGTGTAATCTGCATCGTGCTCGTTGTTTTGCTGTACATGTTAAAGATTGGTGTTGGTTTTTGCAGTTTGCTGTGGTCTGCAGTGAGTAGTGATGTCTCACTTGTGAGGTTTGTTTTTAGAACATTGACCTTGATGTTAGCGTGGTATGTAGGTTTCGCAATGAAGCCGTTACTGTACCACGGAGACCATTTCGTGGAGACAACTAGCAATTACAGTGACTTTTCTGAGAGTTTTTTTACGGAGGAAATACAGAATGGCAGTGTCACTACCTTCTTCTATGATGTTTCCTCCTTCATTACAGTAACTTTTCAGTATTTTGAACAGCCTTGGGTAGTTAAGATACTTCTATTAGTATTTCTTTGGAATATTGTTTTGGTTTTGTCTAAGGTTAATAAGCAATTTAAGGATATCATCCAGAGATCTGCCCCAAGGCTGGATAGTTATGAGTGGCAGGGTGTGTGGGATAGCATGGGCAAGTACCTAGGACACGGGGCACCCCCAGTGTTTTGGAACTTCACCCCTGAGCAAGTGCAGAATCCTGAAAAGTTAGTAGAATATTTGGACAAAGTATGCTGTCACCCTGGCAAGTCCAGAGGGATGCAGATCATTGCAACGTGCTGGGGCCTGGCCCATGCCTACCGAGCCCTGTTCAACACCATTCAGTACCCTCAAAGGGAAGAGAAGGTCTCTGGATCTGACTGTAAAACGACACGCCCTGTGGCCACTCAGACCTGGGTAACACGCCCTGCGGCCACTCCAACGCCAGCGACATGCCGTGCAGCCACTCAGACCCCGGTGAAACGCTCGGGGACCACTCCGACCCCAGCAACATGCTCTGCAGCTACTCAGACCCCAGCAACAGGCCCTGCGGCCACTCAGACCCCGGTGACAGGCACTGTTGCTACTCAGACTCCGGCAACAGGCCCTGCGGCCACTCCGACCCCGGTGACACACCCTGTGGCTGAACCAAAGAACCAGCCTGTGCCGGTATCAGTCGCCCCTGTACACAAGAAGAAATCTTGGAAGCGGAAGTTGGCTCGTTTAGTAAGGGAGGAAGAAACTTCTTCTAAAAGGGAGCCGGAGGAAGAAGTGTACGAGACAGACGACCCTGGAGAAGGGCCATCACGAGAATGGGAGGAGGAGAGCTGGCCGCTGATCAGGGAGGAAGAAGAGGAAGAACTCATAAACGAGGCAGTGACCACCCGATCCCTATCCCTGAGTGAGCTGCGAGATATACGAAAAGATTTCAGCCGTCGTCCAGGTGAGCATATTGTCACCTGGCTGCTCCGATGCTGGGATAATGGAGCCAGTAGCCTGGAATTAGAGGGTAGGGAAGCCAAGCAGCTGGGATCCCTTTCTAGGGAAGGGGGCATTGACAAAGCGATTGGAAAAGTGACACGAGTCCTCAGCCTTTGGAGACGACTCTTATCAAGTGTGAAGGAAAGGTATCCCTTCAAGGAAGATGTCATATGTCACCCAAGCAAGTGGATCACCATGGAGAAGGGTATCCAGTTCCTGAGAGAATTAGCTGTGCTGGAGGTGATTTATGGTGACCTGAGCAATGAACAGCTATCCAAAGATCCGGATGAAGTCAAGTGCACACGACCCATGTGGCGGAAGTTGATACGGAGCGCACCATCGTCATACGCCAATTCATTGGCAGTGATGACCTGGAAAGATGGAGAGGAACAAACAGTGGATGAATTGGCTAGTCAACTCTGGCAATACGAGGAAAGTCTCTCTTCCTCCCTCGTCTCGGCTGTGGAAAAACTGTCCCGGGAGATCCAGCAACTCAGAGAGGATAGGTCCTACTCCTCACCTGTATGGACCAGTATCTCGGCTATTAGAAGTAAGCGTTCTTTTGCTCAAGAGAGAGAATATAAAGGGTACACACCACAGGGCACCCTATGGTTTTACCTGCGTGACCACGGAGAGGACATGAGGAAGTGGGATGGGAAACCTACTGCAGCCCTAGGGGCACGGGTACGTGAATTGCAAGGGAAAACAATCACAGAAAGAGGTTCTTCCAGGAAAATTGCTGCTCCAGTTTCCAGCGGGCAGTTCCCCAGAGAGAGTAGAAGGGCTGATCTTACTCCTGATCTTAATGAAGAAACTTCTGACTCGTACGTACAAGAAATGAGAAACGAGTACTGTGATGAGGATTAGAGGGGCCCTGCCTCCAACCAGGGGGAGGAAAGGGACAACCGGGTTTACTGGACTGTGTGGATTCGGTGGCCTGGCACATCAGACCCACAGAAGTATAAGGCTCTGGTAGACACCGGTGCACAGTGCACCCTAATGCCATCAAGCTATAGAGGGGCAGAACCCATCTGTATTTCTGGGGTGGCGGGGGGGATCCCAACAGCTAACTGTATTGGAGGCTGAAGTGAGTCTAACTGGGAATGGGTGGCAGAAGCACCCCATTGTGACTGGCCCAGAGGCTCCGTGCATCCTTGGCATAGACTCCCTCAGGAGAGGGTATTTCAAGGACCCAAAAGGGTACCGGTGGGCTTTTGGTATAGCTGCCTTGGAGACGGAGGAAATTAAACAGCTGTCCACCTTGCCTGGTCTCTCGAAGGACCCCTCTGTTGTGGGGTTGCTGAAGGTCGAAGACCAAGAGGTGCCGATCGCTACCACCACAGTGCACCGGCGGCAATATCGCACCAACCGAGACTCCTTGATTCCCATTCATGAGCTGTTTCGTCGACTGGAGAGCCAAGGAGTGATCAGCAAGACTCGCTCACCCTTTAACAGTCCCATATGGCCAGTGCGGAAGTCTAATGGAGAGTGGAGACTAACAGTAGACTATCGTGGCCTGAACGAAGTCACGCCACCGCTGAGTGCTCCTGTGCCAGACATGCTAGAACTTCAATACGAACTGGAGTCAAAGGCAGCCAAGTGGTATGCCACAATTGATATCGCTAATGCGTTTTTCTCAATCCCTTTGGCAGCAGAGTGCAGACCACAATTTGCTTTCACTTGGAGGGGCGTTCAGTACACCTGGAACCAACTGCCCCAGGGGTGGAAACACAGCCCCACCATTTGCCATGGACTGATCCAGACTGTACTGGAACAGGGTGGAGCTCCAGAACACCTGCAATACATTGATGATATCATCGTGTGGGGCAACACAGCAGGAGAAGTTTTTGAAAAAGGGAAGGAAATAGTCCAAATCCTGCTGAAGGCCGGTTTTGCCATAAAACAAAGTAAGGTCAAGGGACCTGCACAGGAGATCCAGTTTTTAGGAATAAAATGGCAAGATGGACGTCCTCAGATCCCAATGGATGTGATCAACAAAATAACAGCCATGTCTCCACCAACTAGCAAAAAGGAAACACAAGCTTTCTTAGGCGTCGTGGGTTTTTGGAGAATGCATATTCCAAATTACAGTCTGATTGTAAGCCCTCTCTATCAAGTGACCCGAAAGAAGAACGATTTCAAATGGGGCCCTGAGCAATGACAAGCTTTTGAACAAATTAAACGGGAGATAGTTCACACAGTAGCCCTGGGGCCAGTCCGGGCAGGACAAGATGTAAAAAATGTGCTCTACACCGCAGCCAGGGAGAACGGCCCTACCTGGAGCCTCTGGCAGAAAGCACCAGGGGAGACTCGAGGTTGACCCCTAGGGTTTTGGAGTCGGGGCTACAGAGGATCCGAGGCCCGCTATACTCCAACTGAAAAAGAGATATTGGCAGCATATGAAGGGGTTCGAGCTGCTTCGGAAGTGATCGGCACTGAAGCACAGCTCCTCCTGGCACCCCGACTGCCGGTGCTGGGCTGGATGTTCAGAGGGAGGGTCCCCTGTACACATCATGCAACTGATGCTACATGGAGTAAGTGGGTCGCACTGATCACACAACGGGCTCGAATAGGAATCCCCAGTCGCCCAGGAATCCTGGAAGTGATCATGGATTGGCCAGAGGGCAAAGATTTTGGAATATTGCCAGAGGAGGAGGTAACGCGTGCTGAGGAGGCCCCAATGTATAATGAACTACCAGAAAATGAGAAGCAATATGCTCTGTTCACTGATGGGTCCTGTCGTCTTGTGGGAAAGCATCGGAGGTGGAAAGCTGCTGTGTGGAGTCCTATGCGACAAGTTGCAGAAACTGCTGAAGGAGAAGGTGAATCGAGCCAATTTGCAGAAGTAAAGGCCATCCAGCTGGCTTTAGACATTGCTGACCGAGAAAAGTGGCCAGTGCTCTATCTCTAGACTGACTCATGGATGGTGGCAAATGCCCTGTGGGGGTGGTTGCAGCAATGGAAGCAGAGCAACTGGCAGCGCAGAGGCAAACCCATCTGGGCTGCCGCATTGTGGCAAGATATTGCTGCCCGGGTGGAGAACCTGGTTGTAAAAGTCCGTCACGTAGATGCTCACGTACCCAAGAGTCGGGCCACTGAAGAACATCAAAATAACCAGCAGGTGGATCAGGCTGCTAAGATTGAAGTGGCTCAGGTGGATCTGGACTGGCAACATAAGGGTGAATGATTTCTAGCTCGGTGGGCCCATGACACCTCAGGCCACCAAGGAAGAGATGCAACATACAGATGGGCTCGTGATCGAGGGGTGGACTTGACCATGGACACTATTGCACAGGTTATCCATGAATGCGAAACATGCGCTGCGATCAAGCAAGCCAAGCGGTTAAAGCCTTTTTGGTATGGAGGACGATGGTTGAAATATAAATATGGGGAGGCCTGGCAGGTTGATTATATCACACTCCCACAAACCCGCCAAGGCAAGCGCCATGTGCTTACAATGGTGGAGGCAACCACCGGATGGCTGGAAACATATCCCGTGCCCCATGCCACCGCCCGGAACACTATCCTGGGCCTGGAAAAGCAAGTCCTATGGCGACATGGCACCCCAGAAAGAATTGAGTCAGACAACGGGACTCATTTCCGAAACAACCTCATAGACCCCTGGGCCAAAGAGCATGGCATTGAGTGGGTATATCACATCCCCTATCATGCACCAGCCTCTGGGAAAATCAAACGATACAATGGACTGTTAAAGAGTACGCTGAGAGCAATGGGTGGCAGGACGTTCAAACATTGGGATACGCATTTAGCAAAGGCCACCTGGTTAGTCAACACGAGGGGATCTGCCAATCGAGCTGGCCCTGCCCAGTCAGAACTTTTACGTACTGTAGATGGGAATAAAGTCCCTGTAGTGCACATAAAAAATATGCTGGGGAAGACAGTCTGGGTTATTCCTGCCTCGGGCAAAGGCAAACCCATCTGTGGGATTGCTTTTGCTCAAGGACCTGGGTGCACTTGGTGGATAATGCGGAAGGATGGGGAAGTCCGATGTGTGCCTCAAGGGGATTTGATTTTGGGTGAGAATAGCCAATGATCTGAATTATGTGATGTTAAGTACTAATTACAGTTATAATAGTTATACTAATAATACACAGATATACTAATAATACCAATAATATTATATGCCATACTAATGTTATTACAATAAGAATCACCCAGACTAATGAAGAATAACTTCAGTGAAACCAAGGAAAGCACAGTGATGATGGTACCAGAACTGACTTCAACATGAAACAATCCAACACCACATACCGTCTCCATCTTTCCTGCCCTGGAAGATTATTATGACAGATGGAGCCCGAAGTCATCAACTAAATGAACTCACCAAACGTTTTAGAGGGATGGCCCACAGACTAAGGGAATGATATCTGTTTGTGTGTATATATATATATATATGGTGGTGATTAATGAAAATGTACTGGAAAATGTGAGACTTGAGCATGATGCAGATGGTATAGAATAAGGGGTGGATATTGTCCTGGTTTCGGCAGGGATAGAGTTAATTTCCTTCCTAGTAGCTGGTACAATGCTGTGTTTTGGATTTAGGAGGAGAACAAAGTTGATAACGCACCGGTGTTTTAGTTGTTGCTAGGTAATGCTTACACTAGCCAAGGAATTTTCAGCTTCCCATGTTCTACCGACTGAGAAGGCTGGAGGTGCACAAGAAGCTGGGAGGGGGCACAGCCAAACTGGCCAAAGGGACATTCCATACCATGTGATGTCATGCTCAGTACATAAACTGGGGAAAGCTGGCCGGGGGGGGCCGCTGCTCAGGGACTGGCTGGGCATGGGTCGGCGGGTGGTGAGCTATTGTACTGTGCATCACTTGCTTTGTGTATTATTATTATTATTATTATTATATTATTATTATTATCATTTTATTTCAATTATTAAACTGTTTTTATCTCAACCCACGAGTTTTTCTCACTTGTGCTCTTCCAATTCTCTCCCCCATCCCACCGGGGGCGGGGGGAGTGAGCGAGCGGCTGCATGGTGCTTAGTTGCCGACTGAGGTTAAACCGTGACACCCAAGCAAGGCAAGCAGGACAGATTCAAACATAGCAGCCAGGTTCAATCAAGAGTCCAGATCATTAGGTGAGCTCATGGCAATGAGGCAGGTCCATGGTCAAGCCAGGAAGTTAATCTACAGGTCTGGTGAGGGTAGCCAGGGTCAGACACAGTCCATTGATCACCAGGTAGGTCTGAGGTCAACCCAGGAAGTCAGTTTGTGGGTTAGGGTCCAGATTAACAAGGTCTATGGTTAGGCACATGCATGGCTGTAGTTCAGCTGAAGACAGAGAATGAAGGCCAAGGCCTGAGCTAAAGTAGGGCTCCTAGGCCCATGGGTAGAGGGTGTGGGTGGAGACTGCAGGTGAGGCTAGTCAGGGCCATTACAACTATTAGTGCACTTGGGGCCCTGACATTGCTTATCATATATATATTAGCAATGTTTTATTGTATTTAATATCTGCTAAAACACTATAAACAAGACACTGGAATTTGCCTTCTAGAAGTATGTTAAATTGAGGGGACTTTCCCCCTCCCCATTTTTAAAGGCTACTGTATTTACCAGAATGACTTTCACTGAGTTTGGCTAACAGGCTATCTGTTAGAAAATGTTGACTGCAACCATTTTCTTTACTGTGTAAACCCAAAGATTTTCTGTATGAACCACAGTTCACACAGAGAGGAAAGCAGCACTTCACAAAAGCAAAGAGGCCTTCCCTGTGAGAAAGACATGTCTGCAGGATGAAGTTTCACATCTGTTTCCCAACAGTACAGATTTCATTTGCAATATATGTTCCCTTTCATTACACATAGATTGAAGCTGTGCACACTATAGAAGTAATGACTTTTTTAAAAAATAATTTCATTATTATCCTTACTCTACAAGTCATCCTTCTGTGTTCACCAGGATTGCTATAGAATAGAATACTATTATTTCACTTGGTAAGTATACCAGGCTCTAGCTCTACATTTTTTTTAATGTATTTATATTCATACAAATGATGCTGAATGGGAAGTTTGGAAAACTGAATTCAGACATTTAGCTACAAGACTTGGAATGACAGCTTACGACTCTCTACATGACACTGATCTTCCAAGCTCCATCAGCCATGTTGCGGAAGGAACATTCATTGCTAGACTGCAAAGACTCCATCATACCCTCCAATTTTATGAAGAAGGATTCTCATTGGTGTTAGCTTCGGTCAGCTTATATACCTGGTTTCTACAAATTTAAATAAGTACCAAAGTCATTTGTGTGCAAAAACTCTTAAACTGACACAAAAATAATGCCCCTGGTTACTACTGATATAGAGAGTATTCAAATCTCAAGGAAGCCTTCTTACCTCAGTAAAAAAAACATTTTGGCCATATAAAAAAAGGATCACAGAGTATTTAAACTCAAAGGATCATGGGATATGCTTCCAGGCACAAACATGTAAGTGCAGAAACAGTGAGGACACAGTGACCTGGAGCTTTGTTGCTGAAATGCCTGAATGTCAGTCTGGCTAATCCAGTTTATCAAACTTGAGTGCTGTTAGCAGTGAATGCATAACATGCGATGCATAGGGGATTTAGAACAGCAAAGGTCATGACTGACTTCCAGGTTCATCTCCTATTTTAGACCTGCTGCTGCCAAGTCACCAAACTGGCCGTTGTCAAGAATGTTAATTTTTTTTTTAAGTGTTTTAATTTGGTAAATAAAAATTGGTAATTAAATCAACATTTTGTAATGTCTTTCTGATTTATAATCTAATTTAAATTAATTGACTTAGCCTTTGTTTAGTTTTTAAACTGCCCTAGTTAAAAAGTGGAATTCTGGGAGTAAATCCAGTTTTTGTACAAATGAAACAAGCCAAGGACCTAGAAACACTTTTTAGAACCAAAATAGCAATAAGCATACTTATCTTTTCACCTTTTGGCCCATGTACAGATTTATTTTTTTTAATTCCCACATTTATGTAAAATAAATCATGACACATTCAAAATATTTCTTATTCAATTTATAAAGACCATATGTAGCTCTTTTTGGAAACTGAAAAACTTTCCCCATCTATGTTGTAAGATACATTGTGCATGGGATTATTTTTTTTTAATGCCCTGAAACAGATGCTTACTGTATTTCATAATATTATGGAATATGGAATATTCCATAAAATAATGTTAATTATGTAAAAATATACATAAGACTATTTCTAAACATGGGAGAATAATGACCACTGAAAAAATCACTTTTGTTCACTATGGGTTGATGTGAGCAGCCCAAAAGGCAGCCTGGTTAGAAGGGGAAAATTACTGAACAAAAGAAAATGTCTGCCAGCCTGGGAACTGTGAGCCTGGGAACTAGGCCTGGGAACCAGAAGCATCCTTTAAAAGTGCAGCTGGCATCTTTGAAGTACAGCTGGGTACCTAGAAACAGGAGACATCCTGAGATACCATTGATAAGCACAAAACCAAGGAACTGTAACGGCAACTTATTGTCTGAAAAGGTGAAAAATAGTCTGGAAAAAAGAGGAAAACATCCTGAGAAAGTAAGAAGCGGTAACTGCCATTGGCTGTTCTAACTGCAAGAACAGGAAAACAGTCTGGAAAAATAAAAATTGGTCTAAGAGAACAGAAATCATCATCATCTATTGGCTGTTACAGGTGAAAAATCAAAATTAACAGCATCTATTGGCTGCTCGAAGTCATGGTGTCCTATGCCCTCTTATGTCTCCAGGATATAAAAAGGACATATTATCCAAAATGGAGCTTCTCTCTCTGAGAACGTCCCGTGCTGCATGTACTTTTCCTTTCCTAAACAGGTTGAATTCTCCGCATGAACTTTCTGTGAGATCTTGGCCTCTCACCAGGGACACCTGGCTGACTCCAAACTCCGTGACGTGGATCATCTTTAAAGTGAGACTCTGTTATTCTGTTTGTCCCCCTCTGGGACCACTTCTGGGGTCGGTTCAGTTTGTCCTCCAAACTTTGGGATGGTTGAAGTCCCCCTCTGGGATCTGTGCCACAAAAATGATCAGAGCGCTGGAACACCTCTCCTATGAGGAAAGGCTGAGAGAGTTGGGGTTGTTCAGCCTGGAGAAGAGAAGGCTCCAGGGAGATCTTATTGCAACCTTTCAATACTTAAAGGGAGCTTATAAGAAAGATGGAGAGAGACTTTTTACCAGGGCCTGTAGTGACAGGACAAGGGGCAATGGTTTTAAACTGAAAGAGGGCAGATTTAGATTGGACATAAGGAAGAAATTATTTATGATGAGGGTGGTGAGGCACTGGAACAGAGTGCCCAGAGAAGTTGTGGATGTCCCATCATTGGAAGTGTTCAAGGTCAGGTTGGATGGGGCTTTGAGCAACCTGATCTAGTGAAAGATGTACCTGCCCATGGCAGGGGGGTGGACTAGATGATCTTTAAAGGTCCCTTCCAACCCAAACCATTCTATGATTCTATGATTCTATTGATTGTTGGTATAATATTGATTGTTGCTATATGATTGATTGTTGCTATTATTGATTGCTGCCATACTATTGATTGAGACTGTATTACTGGTTGCTGATAATAATTTGTAATAGCTTGATATATATATATATTTGCTTTAGTAATCATAGGTATACTTGTTAGTGGTGATTTTTTTTGTGGTAATATATTTGCTAGTGGTGATTTGTGTGGTATTTGTGATAATCTGTAATAAAATAGAAAAATTTAGAGAATAAAAGCCTCCATGTCCTTGCATATTATGGAATCCTACGAACCCACGGTCACAATCTCATGACCGCAAGCTGGTTAAACCTTTAGACTGTGACAGGGGTCTGAACCAAAGGCTGTTGAAATCAGTGGAAAGACTCAGGTGCTCCAGTGGGCTTTGGATAAGGCTGTAGCTGAAAAGCACAAAATAAAGCACTATTTAACAAATACTGTAGAGTAAAAATGCATTTTTCTTTTTAATGGGAAGAACTACATTGTATCTTCCAATAAAACATACAGTAATAAAAGCTAGATTTCTCAACTTTTCAAAACATTACAGTCATAACACTAATTTGCAAGTCTATAGTATCATCTAACCAAGGCCCACAAAGTAGTTTATAAATACTAATTAATGGGGAGGTTTATGAAGCCTCTATGAGTGTATTGGGTTTACATGGCAAGGTTGGGGGGAGAACTGCAGGGGTGGCCTCTGTGAGAAGGGAGCAGGGACCGCCCTGTGCTGAACACAGCTGGTTCCAAAGCTGAGTCCATCAGCAAAACTGGTGGTGTCTCTGTGTAATCATGTTTAAGAAAGGGCAAAATGCTGCACGGCAGTGTGAAGAGGGAGGGGGGGGAAAAAAAGAAACAATCCTGTGAATACCAAGGTTGGTGTATAAGGAGGGGGAGGACGTACTCCAGGCTCTGGAGCAGATTCCCCTGCAGCCTATGGAAGAGAGTACACTGGAGCAATTGGACATTTCTTGCAGGACTGCAGCCCATGCAGAGGACACACTGGAGCAGTTTTTCCTGACGGACTGCATCCTATGGAAATGACCCACAATGGAGCAGGGGAAAAGTGTGAGGAGGAAGGAGTGGCAGAGAAGAACTGTTATGGACTGACCAGAACCCCCTATTCCTCATCCCCTCTGCACCACTCAGGGAGGGGGGGGATGTAGAGGAGTTGGGAATGAAGGAGTGAAGCTGAGCCTGGGGAAAAAAAAGGGGAGGGGCATGGTGGAAGGTGTTGTTTTAATTTGTCTTTATTTCTACCTATTTTAATTTGCAATAAATTAAATTAATTTTCCCCAAGTCGAGTCTGTTTTGCCGGTGTTGGTAATTGGTAAGGGATCTCCCTGTCTTTATCTTGACCCACAAGCTTTCTCATCCTATTTTCTCCCCCGTCCTGTTGAGGAGGAGGAGTGAGAGAGCGGCTGGATGGGCATCTGGCAGTTGGCCAAAGTCAACCCTCCACAATGAGATAAATATTCTATAGAAAGCAATCTCTTAAAACAGTAAGTATGCCATGGCACAACACACTAATTAGGAGAAATAAACAGCAATTACACTAGAATGTTGCGTTTTAAGTACCATAGGAACTTTAAGATGAGACTGGAAAAGACTTTCCTTAAACATTTCACTGTTTAGTGTTTTGTCAAGCCAACATCAGGTAATATTGGCTCTGCCAGTAAGTATAAGTGTGTTTAGGAGCCGAAAACAAAATTAATATTTTCTTAAGGAAAAAAAATTAATAATGTTTAACCACTTGAATACCATTGTAATGCGTCTAGATACTGTAAGATTTATCAAAGCATCTTCTAATTTGGATTTATAATGCACAATGCTATAGCAACTATATCACAGATTTTAATTTCTATTTTATTTTATTGTTATAACTGATGATTAAAAAACAATATTTAGCATAACAGAAGATGGCATCTGTGTGTTTTTTAAACATCATGCTGTCTGTACATTAGTAAGTATTTTTCATCTTGAGTTTTCCAATTGATGCCACACGAATTTTTAATCACTGGGATATTTATGTCTAATATAGGTGAAGTATGAGAAAAGTGATAGGAAACATCATAGTTCTATGTATTTGTAAGTAAGACTGTTTTTGATTTTCGATATCCAGTGTATTGTAGCTACATAACAGAATAGAGTATGATCCTATGGCAGAAATATTCTAAAATAGGTACCTCTCAGGCCAAATTATTTCAAATGGTCTTTGTCCATACTTGCATCATGTCAAAAGAGACATCATGGTCCTAATTCTGTTAAACAAACAGCCCTAAAACCAGTGGAAAAATGTCCAGATATAAGCCCTATACTTATTAATAAGCTCCAACGCCAGCTATGATGTGAGTCATAGAATAAAAACAAAAAAACAAAACTTGTCCATCTTAAAAATGTGCAAGTATATGGAGATGGTTTGCTTGGTGATATGAATCCTATATCAGTCTAATATCATAATTCATAAATAACCTTAAAAGAAAAGAACAGTGAAGCTCATATGTCAATAATACCAGCAGTTTCCTCTGTATTAGAACAAAATAATCAAATCACTTTAAAAGAAGATGGAAATGCTTATCAAGAAGGAAATCATTTGTCTTTCCAACTACAATTTTAAAAAAGATGAGAGATGTATATAGGCTGAAGTTTAATTTTACCCTACTGCATGGAAAATTAAGATTGGACAAACACTTCTTTGAATCTTTTTCATGGATATACTTTTCTTTTTTTACATCTGTCTTTGAATTTTCTACATTTCCTTCCAGTCAAGATTTTTTTTTTGCTAAAATATGAATTGAATTGATTCAGTCATTTTCAAGAAAAAAATGGAAAAAACAACACATTTTCCATTATTTACAAATTCACAGAAAAAATAGTTACATATTACTTTTCCTGTCTATATTTTCACATAGGCATATATATACACACATATTATTAAGAATATGTAACTGTGAGAAAAAGAAGAGTAAAGGTGCCAGTTCTTTGATGGGCACTCATGAGGCAAAACATTACTTTACATTTTCCCAATGATAGTCCAGAAACTTGACTAGAATTGTATGTGCATTCACAATTGTCACATTTCTTTTGCAACATTTGATATGCATATAGGTGATGAATGAGAACAGATACTGTATGCAGTAGCTGAATTAACAGCACTGACCAAAAAAAAACCCCAAAACCATGCCTGATCAACTGATTGATTTTCTGTCTACTTTGGTCTTTTACAGTAAATAATAATGAGGAACTAAGTCCTGTGCTGTGCCACAGAAGAATGAGTTCACAAATGTAGTACCATACATGATTAAACTGTTTTGGGTTTTTTTGCAAAAAAGGCAAAAAAATCTTTTTTAACTGCATATTTGGGGAAAAAAAACATTCGGGCTGAAACCTTGTCTTTCAAGTTTTAAACAAAGACGAAATTTTAAGAACATTTTTCCCAGACACTCTATCTTCCTACTGGTAATAGTACTTCTGTTACAGTCATAAAGCTCTAAGGCTATAAAAAAAAGTAAGCTCTATCTATCATGTTTGTGTCTTGCCAGCATAATTCTGTTGCTTTGTGGCTAATATTGCATCTATTTGTAATTCTGTAACTTTTAATATGTTACATGTCAGCATATCCATCAGTTACATTAATTTTTAATGAATTAGCACCATCTATGTAGGTGACGTGTTCAGACATACAAACTACATTTTGTATTGCGAGGGCAAGACTGGGGGAACGGGGGGCAAGATTTTAAAATGTGCTTGCCCCTTCAGTATGTAGAGGCTGCTTTTGTTCTCTGTATCTCAAATTATGTACCAAGGTTGGGGCAAGCTGTCTCAGTCATTTGTATCTATGGGGATTCCTTGGCTGGGAAAAAAAAAAGAAAAAGATGATATACAGATGTATGTATGGATCAAATCCCAAGGTCTTTATTTTATTTCTATTTGGGGGGTGAGTGGTGGGTGCCTGAGTAAACAATTTATGGTAATTAAGTAAAAAAATACGAAATTTTTTCCCTACAAGAAGTTGTCATTAGACCTGGTGAAATGCTAGCAAAAAGAAAGTTATTTCATAGAGTCATAGAATCATAGAATGGTTTGGGTTGGAAGGGAACTTTAAAGATCGTCTAGATCCAACTGTCCTGCCGTGGGCAGGGACATCTTCCACTAGACTAGGTTGCTCAAAGCCCTATCCAACCTGACCTTGAACACTTCCGGGATGGGGCATCCACAAATCTGAGCTACCTGTTCCAGTGTCTCACCACCCTCATCACAAAAAAAATCTTCCTTATATCTAATCTAAATCTACCCTCTTTTAATTTTAGAGAGAGCTGAAACTAGCCAGTGTTGTGTCACACAACAAGAAAGGATTTTTTAAGTATGTTAATAGCAAGAGGAGGTCTAAGGAAAACATTGGACCGATACTTGTTGAAGATGGTCACCTGACTAATAGGGATAAAGAAAAAGCAGAGGCATTCAATGCTTTTTTTGCCTCGGTCTTTAATAATACTGACAGACCTTGGGCTGCCCGGTCCCCTGAGCCGGAGGACCACGACTGTGGGAACAGTGACTTTCCATTTGTGGATGCTGAAATTGTAAGGGACCAGCTGTATCCGTTGAATGTTCACAAGTCCATGGGGCCTGATGGGATTCACCCCAGACTATTGAAGGAGCTAGCAGATGTTACAGCAGGACCCCTCTCGAACATCTACCAAAGGTCTTGGGAGTCTGGGGAGGTCCCTGCTGACTGGAAGCTAGCCAACGTTATTCCAATTTACAAGAAGGGCATGAGGGAAGACCCAGGAAACTACAGACCTGTTAGTCTAACCTCGGTTCCTGGAAAACTTATGGAGAAGATCATACTGGGTGCTCTTGAAAGGCATTTAAGGGACAATGCAATCGTCAGGCACAGTCAACATGGGTTCATGAAGGGAAAGTCCTGCCTAACTAATTTGATATCCTTCTACAATAAGGTCACCCGCCTAGTGGATGAAGGGAAGGCAGTGGATGTAGTTTTTTCTGGATTTTAGTAAGGCTTTTGCTACTGTCCCTCACAGCATCCTTCTGGACAAGTTGTCCAACTGTGAGATGAGCAGGTACACGGTGCGCTGGGTGAAGAACTGGCTGAAGGGCAGGGCTCAAAGGGTTGTAGTGAATGGGGCTACATCTGGCTGGCGACCAGTCACCAGCCGTGTTCCTCAGGGCTCAATTCTAGGGCCAGTTCTGTTCAATATTTTGATCAATGATCTGGATGCAGGACTTGAATGCACCCTTAGCAAGTTCGCTGATGATACCAAACTGGGAGGTGCTGTTGACTCTCTTGAGGGACAGGAGGCCTTGCAGAGGGATCTGGACAGATTGGAGCATTGGCCAATCGTTAATGGCATGAAATTTAACAAGACCAAATACCTGGGACAGAGTAATGCCGGACACAAGTATAAATTGGGAGAGGAGTGGCTGGGGAGCAGCCCTGCAGAAAGGGATCTGGGGGTGCAAGTTGGCAGCAGGCTCAACAGGAGTCAGCAGTGTGCCCTGGCAGCCAAGAGGGCAAACCGCATCCTGGGGTGCATCAAACACACTATAACCAGCCAGTCAAAAGAGGCGATTATCCCCCTGTATTTAGCATTGGTGCGGCCTCACCTTGAGTACTGTGTGCAGTTCTGGGCCCCACAATTTAAGAAGGCTGTTAAGGTACTTGAATGTGCCCAGAGGAGGGCAACAAAGCTGGTGAAAGGGCTGGAAGGCATGTCCTATGAGGAGCGGCTAAGGACTTTGGGGTTGTCTAGTTTGGAGAAAAGGAGGCTGAGGGGCGACCTCATTGCTCTCTACAGCTTCCTGAGGAGGGCAAGTGGAGAGGGAGGTGCTGATCTCTTCTCCCTGGTATCCTGTGACAGGACGCATGGGAATAGTTCAAAGCTGTGCCAGGGGAGGTTTAGACTGGACATTAGGAAGCATTTCTTTACCGAGAGGGTGGTCAAACACTGGAACAGGCTTCCTAGAGAGGTGGTCGATGCCCCATGCTTGTCAGTGTTTAAGAGGCATTTGGACAATGCCCTTAATAATATGCTTTAACTTTTAGTCAGCCCTGAAGTGGTCAGGCAATTGGACTAGATGATCATTGTAGGTCCCTTCCAACTGAACGATTCTATTCTATTCTATTCTATTCTATTCTATTCTATGAGTGGTATAAAGCCAATCTATCTGTGCTGTTTGAACAACCCAGCATCAATCCAGAAAAGTTTTAAGTCTTAAGGCTAGACTTATCACCCTATCTTTAAGTGGTTCAGATTTCCATACAATTGCTATCATTAACAGCTGAAATACAAACAAAATCCACTAGCTAATTATACAGTAATCTTTAGCTTTATCAGTAGTTAAGAATATATTATCTCTTAGAATATAATATTCCTATGACATACATCTTATAGGAATTATAGGAAACAAATCTGCTAAGGTCCCAAATTCTTTTATTTTTTCAAATAGTTTTCCAGAACATGTTGTATATCTGAATAACAAACAGAATCATTTTAATGTCTACTTAGAAGTGAAATGGGAACAATAATAGAGTCTCTTCAGGACAGCAGTATGCTATCAGTAGCAGCAAGAACATAAGAAACAACAGCAACAGAAACCTCACAATCCCAGGATCCAGCAGAAATAAGAAGCCTGCTTCTCAGCCTGCCTCAGCTCCATTTCAAATCCTCTCCAACCTTAAGATGTCCAACAGCAATGTATCCCTTTTTTACTTTCTCTCTAAAACTCTCTCTCTACCTAAACACTACAGTTCAGGCTGTAATACAGCTAAGCTCTATAGCACAGTGCAGAGCAGAGTAAGACTCAACTCAACCAACCCCTTTCTTATCTTCTTACATATCTTACATACCCACCTCTAAGGCTGCGAAGGTTGTAATATGTGTGGGGTCATGAATAGAAACTGTAGTTATTTCCTGTGTCATTAGTAGTAAAAGCTGAGAACTACAGGCTCAGGTGAAAATCCCGATTCTAAAGAGCTCTAATCCTACTGCTTACAATGACACTCTGGATGTCATAAACTAGCTACTTAGCATGTCAGACTTTATCAAAACAGACGTTTTTCATATGATGCCTTGCTGTTCCACTGGCATTAATGCGCTTCCACTAGTGAGAGCAGAATGTGGGACCTAAAGGCACAGATCTATGGTGGTGTTATGACCTACTCAGAGCAGAATTAAGGACTATCAAGACTAGCAATAAAGAACTCCATCAGCAGTAAAGCAAGCACAGGAAACTAAGAAAATGTCAGCTTGAATTTTTTGGCCAAGTTTTCAAAAGCAAGTCTGGCACTTACCTTCCTACATACACTATTGTTCGAAATGAAGTTTATATAACAAAGTTAAAACATACTCTATATCAAGTCTGCTCTGAGTTAAAAATTCTGTGTCCCTCCAGGAAACACTAGCATTACTGTATTGCCCCTTTCTTCTACTTTACATCAAATGAACAATTAAATCACTTCCATATGCATTGCTATTGATAATGGCATGATGTCAGCATTCAGGAGATGGAAATAGCACAAGATGACAGATTACCATGACAATAAAAATAAAAACTTAAGCTTTATACTGAGTTTAGTGTAAAGGCCACCATGGCTTCTTTGTGAAATGTAGTAACGCTGCTCCCATGTTTTATTTTCAGCTACATGAGAAAATAACTGTTCCCACCCTGGCACTGAGGAATGTTCACAATATTCACCAAGAAACAAAGAAAACTGGATTACTATTGAACAACCGCACACCTCAAATAGAGGGCAAATATGGTTAGCAGTGTGTAAGTCACAGCCTAGTGAAGAAAAGTTTGAAGGATAAATACATACATATCTCCCTTCAGAATACACAGGGAATAACAACGAGTGATGCCATCAATAGTCATAGAGGATTTTTCTGTTGCATTATTAAGGGCATGCATGTGAGTAAATTACTCCCTGGTATGCAATGAATTTAGAATATGTGACTTTGTATGCGTGGAGTTAGAGGTGGTTGTCCACATGCAACACAACTCTGGGAAGCACACTGCTATTCTATTCATGAGATTTGTGATGCTTCGTCTTATTTAGTTTCTTACCCATTGTATATGAAACTGTTAAAAAAGTACTCTAAATTTACACCCACCTGTTCAAATAAACTAATAATCAGTGATCTATTCATTTCCCTATCACCTCGTTGCAATCTCACTCAAGCTTCATTCGTTTGCTATCACCATACTCCTGGGAACATTCCTCAACCTTGCAACAGGACCTATATGCCCAGGAAAATACTGCTAGGTAGGCAGATTAAGAAGTACTAAGAAATATACAGATTGGTTATGCAACTGAATAACAGTCAGGCAATCAAATCTTGCTTATTATGAAGGAATATATTACTAAAAGAGTCTTTTTCTTCTTTCTCTTGCTTGTTGCTGTTACTTTAAAGAAACACCTCTTTAAATATGTGCAAGGTAGGAGAGAGACTGAGCAGGTGATGAATAAAGCAAATTGTCTCTTGAAGATGGAGCAAAACATGAAGCTGTGCTCTGATGAATCATCTGAACAGAATATTCCCCCTTCAATCATGTGACTTTACAACCCATGACCAACAGTCAAGCTGCATTTATGGCCACTGTTATTATCAGCTTTAGCATTTATTCCAAAACCAGGAAATTAAAGCATTAGGTGAATATCATGGTAATGATCTGAAACATTATAGAAATAAAAGTAGTAGACATACTTTCTTGCTTCACCTTCACAAAATAGAGAGAAGTTGAATAAAAATCAGGAGAACAAAATTGGTCTGGGAAAAAAAAATGTACAAAACTCTTCAGTGCAGGTATCAATCCAATGACTTCTAATATTTATATTGGTGAAATTTAGGTTATGACCAGGAATATATTCATCAATAGAAAAATTCCTAGTTATGAATATTCCCTTAAAGTAAATTGCATCTTCTTAGTAGTTACAAGAAAGTCACAGATATTAATGTAGATTCAACTACACCATTCTCCAAAGATATGTGGTCCTACACCTTAAAGGAACTTGAACTCCCAACTATAGTACAATTGCATAAGTGACCAAAATCAGTGTAAGTATATGCGTGTGTATATAAATCCAAAAAACCAAAATGATTATGTGTCTTTAGCACTCTGTATTTCACAGTTTTAATCAGAATTCCTCTTGAAACATTTACTGTTTGTAAATGTTTGTCTGTGTTGGGTTTGCATGGCAAGGTTTTGGTAGTGGGGGGGTTACAAGGGTGGCTTCTGTGAGAAGCTGCTAGAAGCTTCCCCTGTGTCTGATAGAGCCAATGCCAGCCGGCTCCAAGATGGACCCACCGCTGGCCAAGGCTGAGCCAATCAGTGACAGTGGTAGCACCTCTGTGATAACATATTTAAGAAGGGGAAAAAAAAAAAAACCAAACTGCGCAGCAGCAGCCGGAGAGAGGAGCGAGAATATGTGAGAGAGAAAACTCTGCAGACACCAAGGTCAGTGAAGAAGGAGGGGGAGGAGGTGCTCCAGGCACCAGAGCAGAGGTTCCCCTGCAGCCTGTGGTGAAGACCACGGTGAGGCAGGCTGTCCCCCTGCAGCCCATGGAGGTTAATGGTGGAGCAGATATCCACCTGCAGCCCGTGGAGGACCCCACGCTGGAGCAAGTGGATGTGCCCGAAGGAGGCTGTGACCCCGTGGGAAGCCTGCGCTGGAGCAGGTTTGCTGGCAGGACTTGTGACCCCGTGGGGGACCCATGCTGAAGCAGTTCATGAAGAACTGTAGCCCATGGGAAGGACCCACATTGGAGAAGTTCGTGGAGGACTGTCTCCTGTGGGAGGGACCCCATGCTGGAGCAGGGGAAGAGTGTGAGGAGTCCTCCCCCTGAGGAGAAAGGAGTGGCAGAAATAACGTGTGATGAACTGACCATAACCCCCATTCCCTGTCCCCCTGCGCTGCTCGGGGGGAGGAGGTAAAGAAAATTGTGAGTAAGGTTGAGCCTGGGAAGAAGGGAGGGGTGGGGAGAAGGTGTTTTAAGATTTATTTTTTATTTCTCATTATCCTACTCTGATTTGATTGGTAATAAATTCATTTCCCCGAGTCAAGTCTGTTTTGCCCGTGACGGTAATTGCTGAGTGATCTCCCTGTCCTTATCTCGACCCATGAGCCTTTCATTATATTTTCTCTCCCCTGTCCAGCTGAGGAGGGGGAGTGATAGAGCAGCTTTGGTGGGCACCTGGCATCCAGCCAGGGTCAACCCACCACACTGTCTCTGTGAGCAATTTGAAAAATTGTAATGTACATGTTAAGGGATGTTATGAGCGGTCACTGCCTCCAGCAGCTCCAGGCCAGGACTTCCTCCTGTCTGGCTGCTGGAGCCCCATCCACAGATCCCATGGGTCTCTTATCCCAGGCCAAAAGACAGGGCTACTGCTTTCCTGTTTACAGGTTCAACCAGTAGCAAAGCTGAGCACGTATCCCAGAGACACACACACACACACGCGCGCACACACACAAAAAGGCACTGATACAGCCAGCTACACAGATTGCCACAGACAAGGCGCTGCCTTCAACAGCACCTACATATAGGACTCACATAAAACAAGTACAGACAGCCAAGTCCCCTTCTTCCTCTTTGGCTGGTAGAGATAGAAGTTCACCTAGTGAAAGCATGCACACACACACGCGCTCTCTAGATTTATAAGCACATGCACATTCACAGATCCTTCAAGTACCAGCACGGCCCCTCTGTCCCTCTTCCTGCATCCTGGGCCCTCTTACCTGCTCCATGGGTCTCCTACTTGTCAGCTCATCCAGCTTGAAATATGCTAGTGAATTACACATATACACCCCCACGCACATCAGGTTTGGGAAGATACAGACACTTGCCTTATATTCTAGATAGCCCTATCTCCTGGATGGACCTTGGAGTCACATTATAGGTAACCTTGTCTATGGCCATGTCTCCTGCTGCTCCTCACTGGACTGCCTGGATAAACCTGACTCGTCACCTTGCCTTGTCTGGTTCTGTTGATGGCACCTGTCACTGTCACCAACCTGGCCCTGCTCAGATCCTGTGAGACTGTGCCCTGGTCAGTGAGGTCTCTGTGCCTGCTTTGTGCTGGTGTCATCCTTTGCTTCCAGCTTGTCTTCCTTTGTGGAGAGGCCTTGCTTTTGCTGCTCTCTGACAGGAACCTCCAAGATATGGGTAGGGTAGTCAGCTGGGATGAAAAACACTATGGTTATTCCTGCTCCTCAGTCAAAACCCTCAGAGCTCCTTCAGCTTACACTAGACCACATGAACTTCAAAGGGGATGCAGCAGAGCACAGTACGCTTCACTCATGCTTCTTAGTAAGACGTGGCATGGTCCTCCTTGCTGAACTTATGCCACTTAGCAATTTGCTTGCATACAGGAAACCCTAAGCTAGTTTCAATGGGACCCTGTTCTCCCAGAGTGGTGCAAAGCAGACTGGTCTGTCAATCTAGGGTTTGGGTTTTTTTGAGCATCGCTGATAGACAAAGAACAAGATGTATTTTGCTTCCAATTATCACCTCTGTTCTTGCAAAGATTTTTGTTCTTGGTTTTTAAACTGATCTTTATCAGTTATCCATGAAACTAGGTAAAACTTCATGCAAACCATCACAATATGTTTCATTTTAAGGCAAATGAATAAATTATGATGTATCTTTTTAAAAATAAAATAAAAAAACTCCTTATGGATTGTGATCAGCATTAGTCATGGACTTCTGCTGCTTAATAAAGAAATCAATAAGGATTTCCCTGATGGGACCCTTTCAAAAGTACCAGGCATGACCAAACTGAATTGTTACTCCTCATGAAATAGCTGAAGTCTATTAAGAAGTCTCTAGCCTTTTACTCCTAAAGGCATTTCTACTCCTATTTCTATACTTACATTCTCAATAATTAACCACAGTAGCAACTCTGAATAATTATGCTTCTAGCTAGGGGAACAGAACCTTATAAAAACAGCTATATAATTTTAATTTACACTGACTTATTGGGAAAAAGAGAAAAGACAACAAATCAACTAAAAGTAATTACTACTTCCCAAACTTGGAGTCTAAGAATCTCTCTTGTGACTAGGAAAGACCATAAGTTACTTTAAATTATTCCAGTAACTTAGTTTATGGATAGAATCTGACCTGCTAGGTCCCTTCCCTTAGAGATAATATTTATAACCTGATAGGTGATAGTGATAGCATTAGCCTCATAACTAGACTCTAGATTATGTTATTAGTGCTTTAACATTGATTTTGTTTTCTCCTATTAGCTTTTTTAATATAATTAATCTTCTCTTGTTCTTCGGTACTTATTCACCTAATTGCATTTCTTTGTTATCTATAAAAAAGAGAATACACTTTTAAAACAGCATTTAAAATCAATTCAGTCCAATGAAAATTAAGAACGGGCAAACCAATTTCAAGAGTCTCATTTTTTTCATAATCTCTCACCCACGTTCAGAATTCAACCTTCTAGGAGTTTCTGAGAAGCTCAAGTAGCTTCTTTCCCTTGTCTGCTTTTTGGTTGCATCATACCCATTTAAAACCATCCTAACAACTTAGACACTCAGCGATACTCACAAAAATTGTCACTGGTACCTATTTCCACATCTTTCTTTTCTTCGTTTGAAGTTTAAAGGAAAACTCCATCACCCAGTCCCCAAGGCATTTCTGTAAATAAACCCTGTGGTAGTATTTCAGTACCTTTCACCAAGTGTCAGCCTGCCTTCTCACATCACTTATCAGCCCTACTCATTTAAAAATATAGCTGGATGCTCTACAGGGCAGAGACTATGTCTTTCCAGATTGTTGTGAAACATCCAGCACACTTTTTTTCTTTTTCTGCTGTTTAATCAATAACAATCAATACCAGAGAGTGGCTTGGTCTGGAGATAGAAATGCCAAAAACACAAGGCAGTCATAATAGTTATTTCTATTCCAGTTTTCATGACTAAATAAGTATCAATATCCTTTCAAGTAAATACACAATTTTTCACTACTTCTCACTTTGTCCAAACTAAACCGGGACTTTGAATCATGAAGTCTGTCATCCCTAGAGAAAATGCAAATTTAATTCTAACACTGTGCTAAAGATTTTATTTTGCTGAGACTCTGAATATGGAGCCTTCCATATACAAAACACTCCCTCTGACTTCAACACAGTTGCTCACAAGAGTAGGAGTTCACGATTGCAAGGAAGGCCTCAGCATTTTGGTCTTTCAAAGTCACATTGAAGCTTTTAATCACCCCGAAATCCATACAAGAAACAGATTAATTTTAATGTGTGCAATATCAAGTAGAAAGATTATCTAATAACTCTTCTCATATTAGAAAAAAAAGTCAGTTTCATAAACTCAGTTAACTGATTTTGTTATAAAATTCTTCTAACCTTCAGTATTTTGAAGTTTGCAGAAAAGGATCTTTGGCTGTTTTGCATGTCTAAAGCTGAATAACACTTGAGATGGGAAACTATTTTTCTTTGACCCTAAGAATAATCATCACAGCTATCACACAATTATTGTAATTATATGCATAAGATATAATGTAATATGTAATGTAATATTATGTAATGCTGGGAACATTTATCTTTCCTAATAATCATCATCACAGATGTCTTTTTGTAGCTCTGGAACTCATTTCACCTCTTTCTATTAAGATCCTGTTACTTGCTTTGGGAGCAACCAAAGGAGACAGGTCACAATTAATATAATTTTTTAATGTGAAGGCTTTTAATGAAGCCAGAATTATGGCGTTTTGAAACAGGAATTAACACTTCCCCTCTATGGCAGCCTAACATTTTCAATGTATTGTTAAACAGACAGAAAGCGCCCAAAATACTGCAAATCTATGTTTCAAAACCTGCACTCTAACAGAAGTAGCAATAAAGTTTATTACAGACCTAAAGTCTCTGCATAAACCTAGTTAATTGAAAAGTGAGTGGAAAATGCTGCCAAATAAAATGTTTACATTAGCACAGCTGTATTGTAAAAAAAATCTGCCCCTTGTGCTTTGTAATTATAAGATATTTCTGGACTATGTATCTCTACAAGGTTTATCTCTACTGTCAAGAGTGTTTTGGCACAGTATCTGCAATTTTTGGCAGCCAGAGAGCTCTCAATGCAGGCAGTTTCTAAAATGGCTGCCAAACAGTTATCCCGAAATGTTGTCAAACTGTGTGAAGGGCAAAAGTCAAAGATGGTTTTAAAACAGTCCAATTGTTCTAAATGAGGCTAAGCAAGCTTGATTTCTACACAAAAGCAGGACCTGGCACCACAAATTTGTAGTATCATGTCCATAAAAAGGCTGAAAAATGATAGTGTACGGGAAGGAAAACTGACTGCTAGGAATATCCAGAAAATGAATATCCAGGGTTTCAGGGCCCTGAGTGCACTAGTAAGCCTTAATGGTCCTGACCAACCTGACCTGGGACCTCCTCTCACACCCATGGGTTCAGGAGCTCTATTTAAGTTCAGCCCTGGGTTTTCAGTCCCTGCCTGAGCTATGTCATCTCTAGTTCAGCTACAGCTATGCCCATGCCTGGCTATGGATCCAGTTGATCCAGGACCCCAACCTGCAAACTAATTTCCCAGCCTGACCTTAGTCCTGCCTTGTCACAGATGTCATTATGGACCTGCCTGGTGATTACTGGACCTGATCCTAATCCTGACCTATGGATTGATGTCCCAGCTTGACCTTGGACCTGTCTCATTACCCTGGTATTGCCGTATGATCTGGATGCTTGGTTGGACCTGGTCACCATCTTCAGGTCTGCCCTGCTCACCTCGCTTGAATACTGTGGGACTGGGCCCTGGATGGTGAGGCCCCTGCCCTGTTGACTGTGTGATTATTTTTTTTCCCCCACCCCTCTCCCCCCTGCCTTGGCTTCCTTTAGGGAGCAGCCCTGCTTTTGCTGCTCCCTGACAAAGGAGAGGAGGGATTGTCTTAAAAGAAACTTAATTTTATTGTTTTAAATTATGCATCAACCTTAATATTTTCTCCAGTGCAGAGGGTACACACATTAAGACCTTTGCCAAGCATAACTATTCTATGTACTGTCACAAGACATCAAACCATCTAATACATAGCTGTCTCAGTTCTTGACACTGAACATATTCACCCATTTTTTTGAAGGAAATCTCTACCAACTTGTAAAAAAGTAAAAAAATAAAAAAATGTTTCCATATGTTCAAGCCTTGAACTGCATGTTTCTAAATAAACCTGAGTTAGAATTTGCTGTGCCTACCTCTTTTTATTTGATTTCCTAGGAACTTTCCTATTAATCTACGCTATATTTAACAAAAAAAAAAACCTAGGAAACCTTAGGCATTCTATCTTGTGCCTGAATAAGTTAGGAAATTATCTTGTTTCTCTAGCTACATAAGCAGATCAAATATAAGTTGAGAGACTTGTTGGGCCCAGTTAACTATTCTGGACTCATAACTGGCCTTGACTGAAGGACAGTAATTTTAAGTTTCAGCCAAAACCACTATTTTTGAAATCACTGAGTAGTTTCTCAGGAGTGTCAGACTGACTCGGTAGTTTGGATAACCACAGGTAATATTTGAGTATATCATAATGATTCTCCTTAATTTCCTTTAAAGTAATAATACAATAGTCTACAGGGATTTTAGCATTACTCCCAATTAATGAGTTGTTTATTTAAGAAGATGATCCATTAGTAAAAGAATCTCAAATTTATCCACAGTCAGTAACTGAATAGAAAGCTTGTCTTGTCAGTGTTCTCTCCTACTATTCATCGTCCTGAGCCTTCCTGGCCTATCAAATATTTTACAACAAATTCTGAACAGCAGTATTTTATGAAAACACTAGTCAACTGATCTATGAACTATTCATTATCTATAGCCACATTGCTGCTTCGGAGGACTTCAAGTATTATTGATATAATAATACTGTAATTTTATCCTTCTGTAATATATCAGTCAAATCTTTGTCCCTGTAAATACAAAGGACTATCACTGCTATCCATTCAATAGGCTTCTAAATTAAGGGATTTTCACCCCCACTCTAATTACTCATCAGGATCAAAGTCACACAGCTATGCAATAGTCAATGTCTTTGTAAATTTCTGGTGAGCTAGGGTTAAGGTTCCAAAGAGCATGGTGACTGTATTGGCATGCACATTTAATTGGTCTGACTTCTATGAACATTTAATAAGTGTACTTTCATTTTCTACAAAATTTGCATATATTAAAAATTGGTAAACAAATTAACTGGAAACATTACAAGAATAAAAAGATAAATGCTCAAATGTGAATTGTCTAGTGTGTTGCAACTAAAAATGTGCAGAAAGAAGGGAGCATTGCCACAGAGCTGGGCACAGCACAGGAAGACTTGATGCAACTTCCCTGTCCCCATCACCACGAGCAGGTCTGCCAAGGTACTTATTTTCCTGCATCTACAATCTTCCAATGTAACTCGGGCCTACAGTTCCCTGGCAGATAATCTGCCAATTGTGGTTTTGCAATGCACTCCAATAGTGATTATGATGAAACCATTCTCATCTTCCTTATGGAACACCACAAATGATGGACTTAGTGCAGTTACTAGACAAGCAGCTTTACATTTATTAAAAAGGTGCTGAACATAAAAAAGCTCCATATAGTGATGCACAATATAAATAAGACAGACAATACTTGGCAAACTAGCATCCTGACTGGCCCCTATGCAACAAAATGTAAAGTTCCAACTACACAGTTTACTAATATCTTAGATGCCAGGGTTTAGGTTCTACAAATCACACAGTCTAGTTAGACTCTGCTACCAATACACACTCTTTACAAAAATTAAGCCATTTTCTATATCCTCTGTGCTGTTCACAGCCTGTGGAGACCAGGCTGCCACCTGTGAATGTGATGCCACTCTTCTTCCTTCCAAGTGCTTCTTCCTTCCAAGTGCTTTAAAAATCAAAATCTACCTGCTTGCTACCTCTCCTACTCAGTTACCTGGTTGACAAGGTACTTTCTGTTACAACACTAAGCAAATAAAGTCCATTTTCCCCTGTGGAGACAGCAAGCATTTTGTTTATTGGAAATTCCACAACTTAAAATTTTTATTTGGCTAGGCTGAAAGAAATATTTAAAGTGCCCAATGATACATTTCTGCTCATTTATTAAGGACTTTAAAAAAAGTAAATAAAAACAGCCATCAACTAGCACAGAATCAGAAAATTTTATAGGTTGGAAGGGACCTCTGGAAGTCATCTAGTCCAACCTCCTGGTCAAAGCACAGCTGGCTAAATCAAGTTGCTCTAGGGCCATGTCCAGTCTGGTTTGGAATATCTCCAAGGACAGAAACGCCACAACCTCTCTAGTAACCTTTTCCAGTGTTTGACCAACCTCATAGTGAAAAAATATTTCCCATGTTGCAACACACACACAAGAAAAATGATTTCTTTATTCTAGCAGAAGCATTACTATATATTTCAACTTCACAGAAATAGTACAAGTCCTTTTCCTTCCTTAAACACATCAGCTAATATCTAAATCTAAATCTAAATTGATCAAAATTTATTGTGAGAGAGCATTGAAATGTGTAGTTGAAACTGAAAAATGAGGAGAAAAAAGTTATCGTGCATTAATTCTGTTTCTTAGAATCATAGAATGGTTTGGGTTGGAAAGGACCTTTGAAGATCATCTAGTCCAACCCCCCTGCCATGGGCAGGCACATCTTTCACTAGATCAGGTTGCTCAGAGCCCCATCCAACCTGACCTTGAACATTTCCAGAAATGGGGCATCCACAACTTCTCTGGGCAACCTGTTCCAGTGTCTCACCACCCTCATTGTAAAAAATTTCTTCCTTATGTTCAATCTAAACCCACCCTCTTTCAGTTTAAAACTCTTGTTCTGTCACCACAGGCCTTGGTAAAAGTCTCTCTCCATCTTTCTTATAAGCCCCCTTTATGTATTGAAAGGTTGCAATGAGGTCTCCCTGGAGCCAGGGAGACCTTCTCCCCGGTCTCCCCTTCTCCAGGCTGAACAACCCCAACTATCTCAGCCTTTCTTCATAGGAGAGGTGTTCCAGCCCTGTGACCGGTACCCCCTGCTCCTGACCCCTGGTAATATGGTTAGCGTAACTAATGCCATTTTATAAGGCAAAAAGCCATTCTCTGTGACCGAGGTGGTCAAATATCAGTCCCCTCTCCCCTCCTTATCAGGCCCTGAAGGTCCTGTGCACCAGGCAAATTTCTTCTTCCCCTCCCTATTGGCCTCAATGTTCCTAGGCACTAGGCCGATTACTCTCCTCCTTACCGGCCTTGAAGTTTCTTGAACTGAAGTTCACCCAGTGAACCAGGTTGTGATGACCCCGTCACAGAACAGGGAAGCGTGACAGCACAGAGCACTGTCTATAAAATCAAGCAGTTACAAGTCCTAAGTGGGACTTGGACCAGAACTGCTTCTGGATGGCAAAACCCGTGATCCTCCAGTGGTCAGGGATGCCTCCGCTGTCGTCTGCTTCCTCTGAGGACTGAGTGAGTGACTTGTATTCTTTTATGTGTTTTCAAGTCTAGATCATGATTGTTATATTGATACAGCAAGCCAAGTATTAAGATTTGACCCGATCAGCAGATGGTCCAGGTGATTAGAAACCATAAGCTAGGCTGTGCTATAAAATTCTGTGCTATGCTACTTATAAAACTGTGCTACACTGATTCTGCTTAGAGAAATCCTGTGCTTCTCCGATCATAAAATTCGATGCTATGCTAAACATAAAATTCTGTTTAAAAAAAAAAGCAGCTTTAACTGTAAGTACAACTTAGTGCCATCATCATTCTGCCAAGGATCCCTAAAAGAACCTGTCTGTCCCCATAGTGTCAGGTGACAAGCCCGCTGATCATTTTCGTGGCCCTCCTCTGGACCTGCTCTAAGAGGTCCATGTCTTTCTTGTACTGGGGGCCCCAGAGCTGGACGCAGTACTCCAGGTGGGGTCTCACCAGAGCAGAGTAGTAGGGGAGAATCACCTCCCTCGACCTGCTGGCCACACTTCTTTTGATGCAGCCCAGGATACGATTGGCTTTCTGGGCTGCGAGCGCACATTGTTGGCTCATGTCCAAGTTTTCCTCCACCAGTACCCCCAAGTCCTTCTCGGCAGGGCTGCTCTCAATCCCTTCATCCCCCAGCCTGTATTGATATTGGGGATTGCCCCGATGCAGGTGCAGGACCTTGCACTTGGCCTTGTGGAACTTCAGGAGGTTCACACAGGCCCACCTCTCGAGCCTGTCCAGGTCCCTCTGGATGGCATCCCTTCCCTAAAGCGAATCAACTGCACCACTCAGCTTGGTGTCATCCGTAAACTTGCTGAGGGTGCACTCAATCCCACTGTCTATGTCATTGATGAAGCTATTAAATAGTATTGGTCCCTTGAGGGACACCACTCCTTACTGGTTTCCACATTGAGCCACTGAGCCACTGACTGTAACTCTTTGGACACGGCCATCGAGCCAATTCCTTATCCATCTAACATCTGTCAAACCCCTATCTCTCCATTTTAGCGGTAAGAATGTTGTGAGGGACCATATCAAAGGCCTTACAGAAGTCCAGATAGATGACATCCGTAGCTCTTCCCTTGTCCACCAATGCAGTCACTCCATCATAGAAGGCCACCAGAGTAGTCAGGCACGATTTGCCCTTGGGGAAGCCATGTTGGCTGTCTCTCATCACCTCCCTGTCTTCCATATGTTTCGACATGTCTTCCAGGAGGATCTGTTCCATGATCTTACTGGTCAGGGAGGTGAGGCTGACGGGTCAGCAGTTCCCTTCCTTTTTACCCTTTTTAAAAACGGGGGTGATGTTTCCCTTTTTCCAGTCACCGGGGACTTTGCCTGAGTGCCATGACTTTTCAACTATGATGGAGAGTGGCTTGGCAACTACATCAGCCAGTTCCCTCAGGACCCTGGGATGCATCTCATCGGGTCCACGTTGGGTTCAACTTATGCATGTTCAGGTTCCTCAGGTGGTCTTGAACCTGATCTTCTCCTACAACGGGAGGGACTTCGTTCCCCCAGTCCCTGCCCTGAGGTTCAGGGGCTTGAGAGATGTGGGAAGAGAGATTACCATTGAAAACTGAGGCAAAAAAGTTGTTGAGTACCTCAGCCTTCTCCATGTTGGTTGTCACCAGCTGTCCTGTCTTATTTACCAGAGGGGGCACATTTTCTTTAACCTTCCTTTTCTGGCCAATGTACCTGTAAAAGCCCTTCTTATTATTCTTCGCATCCCTTGCCAAGCTGAGCTCCAACTGTGCCTTAGCTTTCCTGATCCCATCCCTACACTCCCAGGCAGTATCCCTCTATTCTTCCCAGGACGCGTGTCCCTGCTTCCATTGCCTATGCATTTCCTTCTTACACTTTAGTTTGACCAGGAGGTCCTTACTGAGCCATGCTGGTCTCCTGCCTTCCTTGCCTGATTTCTTACACATGGGAATCGAGAGCTCTTGCGCTCTAAGAAAAATGTCCTTAAAGAGCTGCCAGCTCTGTTCAACTCTGTCTCTGAGGGCAGTTTCCCAGCGGGTCCCATCCACTAATTCCTTAAACAACTCAGAGTTTACTCTCCTAAAATTCAGGGTCTTGACTCTGCTCTTCTCTTGGCCCATATCCCTCAAGATCACAAATTCCACCAGGGCATGATCACTGCAGCCCAGGCTGCCACCAATCTTGACCTCTCTAATTAGTTAATCTCTGTTGGTCAGCAACAGGTCTAGTAATGCTTCTCCTCTGGTTGGGCTGTCTATCACCTGGATTAAGAAATTATTCTCAATGCACTCCTAGAGTCACCTGGACTCCTTACAGCTTGCTGTGCCGCTTTTCCAGCGGATGTCAGGGTGATTGAAGTCCCCCAGCAGGATCAGGGCCTGCGAGCATGATGCTTCCTGTAACTGAAGTAAGAATGCTTCATCAACAGGCTCCCCTTGGTCGAGCAGCCTGTAGTAAACACCAGCCACAAGGTTTCCTTTGTTGGCTTGGCCCCTAATTTTTACCCATAAGCTCGACCTGTTCATCGCTGTTTTTCAAAGACAGCTCTGTGCAGTCAATCCATTCCTTTACATAGAGGGCAACCCCTCCTTCCTGCTTCCTTGCCTGTCCCTTCTGAACAGTTTATAGCCATCAATCGCAACACTCCAGACTTCATCCAGATTTATCTAACCAAGATTAATCCAAATTTATGCAACCAAGGACAGAATTTGGCCCCAAAATGGCCTTTCATACACAACTGAATTTCAGCCATCTCTGAGATATGCTTTTTAGCATCATACAACTCATGGATGTCACAGTTTATAAGCCTAACCTAATAAATCCTAAAAGTAGTCATATTCAAGTGCAATAGAAGCAAGAAGGTTTAATTTCATCCAGGTTTACCTAAAAATTCACTTTCTTTGAGAAAAAAAGGCTGAAAATCTTATGGATCTGTGAACTCTGGTCTTGTGAAGAATACTTTAGTAGACTGAAGCTGCATGGAAAATTTAAGGTGGACATGCTACATATATCTAAGATGAATTATTTCAAAACATCAGGTTCTTTGGTCAAGTGTCTTTAGTAAGCATGGTCACATTTCTATTTACTTTCATCTGAAACCCAAGAGTTTCCTGCCAGCATTACCTTTAAATGGGAGTAGAGGAGGGCCTATGGAAGATGCTTTTGAGACTGCCACCCTCAATAATCTTTTGGAAAAGAAGTTTTAATGCCATAGGTGCTATATTTCATCTTCTCAAAACATCTTATTGCAAAACTCAAAACTATCTTATTAGTGCAACCAGTTCCCATAACTCACAGGCAGAGAAAGCTCTAAGGCTATAGAGATCTCAAAAAATGTCCTTAGGCAGTTTTTGTATACTCCAGAGTGGCAATCTTGTTGTCCAAAATGAGGCATACAAGTTATGTGCCCTTGGGAGTCCCTTGCTTCATACAGCATTAGAGAGACATTCTAAACTTCATGTGTCCCAGCACAACACAGTTTCAGCTGCTCATTCACACCAGACTCAATGCAGAACCATAGAATCATAGAATTACTTAGGTTGGAAAAGACCCTTAAGATCATCGAGTTCAACCATTAACCTAACACTACCAAGTCCACCACTAAACCATGTCCCTAAGCGCCACGTCTACACGTCTTTTAAATACCTCCAGGGATGGGGACTCAACCACTTCCCTGGGCAGCCTGTTCCAATACTTGACAACCCTTTTGGTGAAGAAATTTTCCCTAATATCCAATCTAAACCTCGCAACTTGAGACCGTTTCCTCTCGTCCTATCGCTTGTTACTTGGGAAAAGAGACCGACACCCACCTCGCTACAACCTCCTTTCAGGTAGTTGTAGAGTGCGATGAGGTCTCCCCTCAGCCTCCTCTTCTCCAGGCTAAACAACCCCAGTTCCCTCAGCCGCTCCTCATAAGACTTGTTCTCCAGACCCCTCACCAGCCTCGTTGCCCTTCTCTGGACACGCTCCAGCACCTCAATGTCCTTCTTGTAGTGAGGGGCCCAAAACTGAACACAGTATTCGAGGTGCGGCCTCACCAGTGCCGAGTACAGGGGCACGATCACTTCCCTACTCCTGCTGGCCACGCTATTTCTGATACAGGCCAGGATGCCATTGGCCCTCTTGGCTGCCTGGGCACACTGCCAGCTCATGTTCAGCCGGCTGTCGACCAACAGCCCCAAGTCCTTTTCTGCGGGACAGCTTTCCAGCCACTCTTCCCCAAGCCTGTAGCGTTGCATGGGGTTGTTGTGACCCAAGTGCAGGACCCGGCACTTGGCCTTGTTGAATCTCATACAGTTGGCCTCGGCCCATCGATCCAGCCTGTCCAGGTCCCTCTGCAGAGCCTTTCTGTCCTCAAGCAGATCAACACTCCCGCCCAACTTGGTGTCA